>NC_052058.2:109385506-109648006 GCF_903992535.2 Arvicola amphibius | reverse complement strand
CCTTCCTCATCGTACTACCAGAATGCTGAGGCCTAGATATGATGTCTAGAAAGTTTTTGGTTTGAGAGTACTACTTAGTGACAAGACAGAACTACGGCACAGCAAGAAAATTCAGCCAGTAAAGTCCTTGCTGTCAAGTCTGACAACTTGAGTTCAATACTTGGGGGACTCACAATGTAGAAGGAGATAATGGAATCCTGCAAGTGATCATCTGTCCTCCTTACATTCACGCGCACACACTCACACAGCCACATTTGTATGTGTTATAGAATGTCTGAGGAGAAGTCCACCCACAGTGAGCTTATCTTTGTAGAAGGGTCTCAACAATCAGGACACACATGCCCAATAAGAAGGACAAGAAAAACTGATGCCTGATGTATTTTAAGTCTCTGAAGTAATTAAGAAAGGAACTGTTATTTGTGTTATTTGTCATTTCGTGTGTGTGTGTGTGTGTGTTTGTGTGCGCACGCGTGCGCTCGCTTGTGCTCAGATAGCTAAGGCTTGCCTCCAACTCCCCAACAACGGGATCATGTGTATCACTGTGCCTGCCTTCCTGCTTTTTAGACACCAGCTCCTCCATCATAGGAATTGCTTCCATGATGCTATTTTATTGAAATTAGAAAAGGAATCACCTCAACATCGGCCTTTAGGAAATTAGAAGAAGTGAAAGGGCAAAAAGCTCACGATGCAGTACACGGTAGTGTGCCCTATGTGATGCTCACGACACAGGACAAGGTAATGTGCCCCCTGTGTGATGCTCACGATGCAGTACACGGTAGTGTGCCCCCTGTGATGGTCACGATGCAGTACACGGTAATGTGCCCCCTGTGATGGTCACGATGCAGTACACGGTAATGTGCCCCCTGTGTGATGCTCACGATGCAGTACACGGTAATGTGCCCACTGTGTGATGCTCACGATGCAGGACACGGTAGTGTGTCCTCTGTGCGACGGCCAGTGCTGTTAAAGGAAAATCAAATGGTGCCATACGTTCCCCTTTTAACCACAGCCCAGCAAGTGCTCAAAATTAGTACAAATATATAACTAGGACCTCGTTGCCCAGCTCCTAATACCATTTATTGCTTTAATGTTTACATTGTCCCTTTTCCCTGGAACAATTTATGTGGAAGATTCCTCCTCCAGCCCCCATGTAAAGGGGTAAGGTAAGCCAAAAGAGCACAAAGTCTCTCATCTCAAACATAGCTACGAGATAGAATGCCCCTTGTGGGCTCTGGCTCATTACTGGAAGGCACTGAACTATTATCAGCTCTTGAGGGCAAATATAAGCTCTGGCAGCTTCTTCATTGGCTGATGACCTTGCCCATGGGAGGGAAAAAAATCACTTCATTTTCTAAAAACCGATATCCAGCACTGAATGTCTACTTTGGCTTGTGTGTACCGACACTTTATACATGTGTAATTAGGCATGTTTTGGAAGAGGTGATGCATACCCATAGAATTCATAAAAAGTGCTAAAGGACTTACCAGGAAAGGCCCATCTTCAGCCCTCTCTCCAGGGAAAGTCTGTTGTTTGTGTCACTTTGTTCACAGAGATTTCCATGGATAGCGGTCCAAGTCGTGCTGCCTTCCTCTCATTTGCTCTGATGTTGGCTATGGCTCCACACTTGCACAGACAATGGACTTTGCTCTACTTAACAGACTGATATAGAACCTCAACACATAAAATGACTTGACCTTTTTTTATTGTAACAATACTGTTTCTAAAACTATTGCCAAATATTACATAAATCATAAAATTTACCCATCTGGGGGCTAGACAGATGGTTCATTGATTAACTCAGGTTCCATTCCCAGCACATGGTAGCTCAAAATAGTTTATAACTCCAGCTCCAGGAGATCTAATACCTTCTTCTGGGCACCAGGTACACACATGGTGCATGGACATAAATGTGGGGAAAGCACCCATACCTATAAAAGTATTCTTTTATTTTGAATGGACAATCAAATAACTTTGAAGAACAGGTTTTTGGTTTTTGATTTAAAATTTTTATATAATATAATTTGATCATATTTGTTGCCCAAACGACTTCTCCCAGATCCCCTCACCTCCTTGCTTACTCAACTTCATGATCTCTCTCTCCTTTTCAAACAAACAAAAAACCAAACAACTAATAAGACAAAAAATACCCAAACAAAAGAAAACAACAAAAAACCCACCAAAAGAACTATAGAGTCTATTTTGTGATAGCCTCCTGTGCATGGAGCATGCCCTGGGATGTGGCTGACATATCAATGACATTCCACTGGAGAAAACTGACTTTTCCTTTCCCAGGTATCCATAGCAAATTGCCCTCAAATCATCTCCTCTTTGTTAGGGAATGAGATTTGTCCACTTCCGTTTCTCAGTTTAAGGCATTTGTCTGGTTTGAACCTGTGCAGCTCCTGGGTGTGTTTATTTTTTCATTGTTGTTGTTTTTAACCTAGTATTTATTTATTTATTTATTTATTTATTTATTTATTTATTTATTTATTTTTTGAGACAGGGTTTCTCTGTGGTTTGGAGCCTGTCCTGGAACTAGCTCTTGTAGACCAGGCTGGCCTCGAATTCACAGAGATCCACTTGCCTCTGCCTCCCGAGTGCTGGGATTAAAGGTGTGTGCCACTACCGCCCAGCTATTTATTTTTTTAAAAAACAGTCTTTTCTCACTTGACACCACAATCCCAGTTTTCTCTCCTCCTCTTCTTGCTCCCTCATCTTCCACCCGCCCTACCCCCATCAGCAATGGAGGAGTTTTCCCCTTACTCCACATCCTCTCCAGCATAAGCTATCATTGGTGTTTTTGATCTTAGCCATTCTGATGTTATGAATTAGGTCGGTAAGATAAATAACCAGGCCAGCTCAAGAATAACGATTGTATTTTAATGGTTATAAGGGGAAAAACTCATACTACAAGAGTGGGAGGTCCGACTTCCTATATGTCCGGTGGGCTCTGCACAGAGAGAGCATGCACCTGGGTCCTCCCAGTTTTTCTCCCTGGGGTCCAGGTTGCCACGCCTTAATTAGATGTGATTGTTTGAGCTATTGTAAAGGGTGATGTTTTCTGATTTCTTTTTCAGCCTGTTTATCATTTGTGTATAGGAGGGCTACTGATGACTTTGAGTTGATCTTGTATCCTGCCACATTATTAAAGGTGTTTAGAATTTTTGGAGTCACATATATGTATACAATCATATCATCTGTAAATAGTAGGAATTTGACTTCTTCCTTTCCAATTTGTATTTCTTTGATCTCCTTTAGTTTTCTTATTGCTCCAGCTAGAACTTTGAGTACTATAATGGATAGATATGGAGAGAGTGGGCAGCCTTGGCTTGTTCCTGATTTTAGTGGGATCACTTTAAGTTTCTCTCCATTTAATTTGATGTTGGCTGTTGGCTTGCTGTACATTGCTTTTATTAAGCTTAGATAAGTTCCTTGTATCCTGATCTTTCCAAGACCTTTATCATGAAGGGATGTTAAATTTTGTCAAAGGCTTTTCTAAAATCTAATGAAATGATTATGTGGTATTTTTTTTCTTTCAGTTTATTCATATGGTGGATTATGTTAACAGATTTTTGTATGTTGAGCCATTCCTGCATCTCTGGGATGAAGCCAACTTGGTTTTTATTGTTGTTGTTTTTTATGTTTTCTTGGATTCAGTTTGCCAGCTTTTTATTGAGTATTTTTGCATGAATGTTCATGAGGAATATTGGTCTGTAATTTTCTTTCTTAGTTTAGTCTTTCTGTGGTTTGGGTATCAGGGTAACTCTAACCTTGTAAAAAGAGTTTGACAATGTTCCTTCTTTTCTATTATATGGAACACTTTGAGGAGTATAGGTATTAGCTCTTCTTTGAAGTTCTGGTAGACTTTTGCACTGAAACCATCCAGCGTTGGGTTTTTTTTTTTTTAAGTTGGGAGACTTTTGATGACTGCTTCAATTTTCTTAGGGATTATAGGTCTATTTAAATTTTTCATCTGGTCTTGATTTAATTCTGGTATGTGGTATCTATCCAGAAATTATCCATTTCTTTTAGATTTTCCAATTTTGTGAAGTACAGGTTTTCAAGAATAACCTAATGATTCTCTGGATTTCCTCAGTGTCTGTTGTTATGTCCCCCTTTTAATTTCACATTTTGTTAATTTCTGCCTTTTAGTTAGTTTGGATAAAGGTTTGCCTATCTTGTTGATTTTCTTTTTTTAAATATTTTTTATGATTTATTTATCTTTATTTTATGTGCATTGGTTTGAAGGTGTCAGATCCCCTAGATCTGGATTTTCAGACAGTTATGAGCTTCCATGTGGGTGCTGGGAATTGAAACCGGGTCCTCTGGAAGAGCAGTCAGTGCTCTTAACCTCTGAGCCATTTCTCCAGCCCCTAGATTTTCTTATAGAACCAGATCTTTGTTTCACTGATTTTTTTGTATTGTTTCCTTTGCTTCTATTTTTTTTTTATTTCAACCCACAATTTCATTATGTCCTGTCCTCTACTCCTCCTGGGTGAGTTTGCTTCATTTTGTTCTAGAGTTTTCAGGTATGACATTAAGTCACTAGTGGGAGATTTCTCAACTTTATTTTATGTAGGCACTTAGTGCTATCAACTTTCCTCTTAGTACTGCTTTAATAGTATCCCATAGGTTTGAGTTTGTTGTGCATTTATTTTCATTAAATTCTAGGAAGTCTTTAATTTCTTTCTTTATTTTTCCCTTGACTCAGGGGTGATTCAATTGTGCATTGTCCAGTTTCCATGAGTTTGTAGGCTTTCTGCAATTAGTGTTGTTGTTAAATTCTAACTTTAAGTCTTGGTGGTGTTTACTTTTTGAATTAAAGTTTCACTCTATAGCCCAGGCTGGCCTCAGTGCGTAGTGAACCCCAGCCTCCCAAGTGCTTGGATTATAGACATGGCTACCACCTCCTGTGGCTTGTGCTGATGTCATGACAACCCAGCTTTTGAACCGCGCTATCATTCTAGGAGAATCCCTCCTGTAGTTCCCAGTTTGTTTCCATTCCTCCTTGAACTCTTAGCAGCCACTCATCTTCCTTCTATCTTCATGCTTTGCTTTCCTGGACATTTCATAGAAGTGGAAGTAATGGAAGTATACAATGTGATGTTTCTTAACTGACTTCTTCCTGTTAACGTGCATTGAGACTTATCCATGTCACAGGAATGAATAATATTCCATTACATAGATGACACACATGTTGTCTATCCAGTCAAAGTATCAGAGTTATTTGGGTTGTTTCTAATTTGATACCATTATGATACTATAAACATGTGTAAACTGGGTCATACACCAGATGTATATTTATATGTGTGTGCGGCATATGTATGTGTGTGAACATGTATGTGCAAGTTCTCAAGCCAATGGATGTCAAAGGTTGGCTTCTGCTGTCTTCCTCCATCCCTCTCTATCCTATTTTCTGAGACAGGCTTCATTGAACCTGGAGCTAAAACATTTGTCTAGCCTGGTTAGTCAGTGAGCAGAGTCTCTGCTACCCTAGTGCCAGTGTCACAGGTGCACACTGATGAATTCATCCCTCTGTGAGTACTAGGGATCTGAGTACTGTGAGTACTCAGTCTTACACACAAGCTCTGTATGCACTGAATAATTTTCTTAGCCTCTACATCTTTCCCAAAGCAATGCAGGAATATTAAGCTTGGATACTCAGCATAGGCTTGGCCTTAGGTGTAGATTGAATTGTGTCCCTTACAGAAACATTTCAAGTACTAACTCCCAATATCTTTGCAACAGACCTTATTTGGAAATAATCTTTGTTGACAATCCAGTTAAAAATAGCGTCATTGGAGTTGGCACGTATCCAATATAACTAACTCTGCCTTTAAAAAAACCGGCAGTGCCTTGAATGTGGACTTCTGGCCTCCAGAACTATGAGACAATAAATTTCTGTTGTTTAACCCAGTTACTGGCATTTTGTTAATGTGCCCTAGCAACCTAATACAAAATCTTCAACCCCAGGGTCATAAAGTTAGATACAGCATATTTAAACAAATTCATTTTCATCTGAGCAGTGAATAAATTGTCTCTGCTAAGGAATAACTAGGAAAACATCCTAGCAAGACTGTCTCTAAAGACCATCTCACCTCCCCATTAACTGCAGAGCTGTCTGGGTAATGGCCAGCCTTGAGGCATGAATTGTCTCATTCTAGGCCTTGGAACATGCTGGGAGTCACAAGGTGACTATAATTCAGGGGCTCTTGGAGGAGATATGGGAACATAGGCTTTGACCATCTCACTTATCAAAGTAGAAAGTCATTTAAGTCATTTGCATGTTAGGGTACTCAGATCTGTCATGGAAACCAAGGCAACAGATATCACTGTCCATTTCTGTGACTAACAAGAGAAGACAAACGCTCAGTTCTCTTACAGCTTCTCTATGAATGCACACACACCAGATGTGCATTCCACTGGTTTCTCCAAATCTGCTGTCTATTCTGTGCAGGAGAAGTTCATGCATGGGTCATATGAGCTGGCCCCTTTTTACAGCCTCGGCAGAGCTCCCTGGTGTGTCCCTTGTGGCAGTTGGCAGGTTAGGATATCTGCTCCCCAACCTCTTCTCAGGCTACAGATTGGCTTTCCCAGATGTAGCACATACTTCTGTCCTGCTGTCTTTCTCTGGTTCAAGTAAGGGTTCTTTCCCTTTGCTTTGGGGACTTGGGACCTGAGGGTATATAATCCTCTCCTTTACCACGTAACAGATTACCTCAGTAACTTTAAACAAGATGCACTGATAGCCTGGTTCTTTCTCTGCATAGGAGGCTGGAAATGGTTTAGCAGATTCTTCTGTTCAAGGTCTCACACTTAGGAGTTGGCCAGACTGCATTCCTTCCTGGAGCGTGGGGTTCTCTGCTGAGTTTTCAAGGTTATTGGCAGAATTCTTGTGAATGTATGAAAGATTCTACTTTCTTTCTGGCTGTCGGCTGAGGGAAACTACCAGTTCTTAGAAGGATCTATATGTGTCTTCTTTATGAGGCTCTCGCAACACAGTGGCTGACTTCCTCAAGGTTCATAGATTGTTGAGCTCCATCTTCAGAGTTTCTAACTTAGCAGGTCAGAGATGGGACCAGGAACTTGCATTTCTCTCAAGCACTGTAAGTGGTTTTGGTGCTGCCACTCCCAGGGGCAGATTGTGAGCAAAACTGGTTTATGCTGTCTTGAGGAATAGCCAGGCTGAGCGACTCCACTCGGGACGCAACTGTGTGGTAGGAAGGATGCTGCCATGTCTCTCCACTACTTGCCTTACTGCACCACTGCAAGATGCAAACCATCCCTTATGCAGGGAGCTGCTCCTGTTTTTACTTTTATTTTATAGTTGTGTTTCTTGTCTTGGATTCTCTGAAGATAGATCATAGAGTCCCTGTGCACTACAGCCATGCTGGTCAGGTTGAAATGTCCAGAGTCACTTGGGAAGTAGGTTTCCATTGAGGAATTGTCTAGATAGGTTGGCCTGTGGGTGTATCTGAGGACACACTATAAACAGCTGCCTAAGACTCCCCACCACGATGGACTGAACCCTTGAGTTGTGGGCCAAAATAAACGATTCCTTCCTTTTATTGCCTTTGTCAAGATATTTTATCACAGCCACAGTAAAAGTCGCTAAGACAGTGGAGTTCCGGGGAAATAACTCAAGGGTGAGCAACATAGAACTGACTTTCTGCCCACAGGCAGTATCCTCCTACCACGCAGTTGCATCCTGAGTGGAGTCGTTCAGCCTGGCCATTCCTCAGGACAGCACGAAAGAGTTGCTCTTATGGAATGAATGATCTGCCTCCAGGCTCTCCTTTAGATGGGTCTTCCCACCCAATCAACCATTTCCGGGTAGCCCCTCATGGGCATGCCCAGAATGTCATTTCCTAAATGACTCCAGATCCTGTCAAGTTGATAATTAATATGAACATCACACCAGCCTATGCTGTCTCTCCTCAAATCACCCCAAACAGCTCTCTGTTCTCCTCTGGGCCCCATCTGGTAAAGCCTTCAGCGTGTGGTCATGTGATCGGCTCTACAGTCACGTGTCTTTCTGAGCCCAGCAGGTGCCAGCCTGAACTCTAGAAAGCTCAGGCTGGGCTTAACTCTTTACCATGGCAAAGGAAAAGGCGATTCTGGTTCCTCCTGGTTGCTGGTTAGAGCAGCGAGCAAAGAGAGCAGAGTGAGCAAGGTTCCCCGGCGGCGCCCTGAGAGAGGTCTGGGAGCTGATCACTTTAAGATCTGGGGAATGAAACGCTGAGTGGTGAGCAAAAGGACCGGCTCAGCTCACAGTCTGTAAGACCCACGCTCTCTTCTCCAGCCTCGGGTTGTCGTTAAGAGGAAGAACAGAGCCCTGCTTTGAAGTTACTCTGGAACATAAATGAAGGAATGCCCAGGCACAGTTGCAAATGAGGTCCAGTGGTATTTGCCCATGGGAAATCAAAGTTTTTATTAGTACTTTGAGTATTTGCTTTGTTAATTTTTATTTTCCTAAAAAAGGACTTAAAAACAAACCTTCTATTATAACCCATTTCCTAGGTTGACAAGATGTCTCAGTGGCTAGAAGTGAGCGGGCATGATGACCTAAGTTAGTCCCTAGCTCCCATGGGTGGTAGGAAGTAACTCCTGAGAGTCATTCTCTGACCCTCACACGGGCTTCACTGCCTGCATGCCCCTGCATACACGCGGGAGTGTACACACAAGCACCAAGTAAAATCTGAAAATAATTTCTCTTTAGAGTATTAAATTTCTATTTTTAGAGAAAATTTTGCTCATTAAAAACACTTAAGACTGGGTGTGGTGGTAAATACACAAAACCATGGGATTTAAGAAGCAGCTGTAGAAGGGTCATGAGTTCATGCCCGGCCTGGGCTAAATAGTGAGAACCTGTCTCAAAAAGAAGAAATATGTCTGTTCCTAGACCATTAGGCACAGGACATTGAAAAGCTCTGGCTTGAGAATGTACCCTGCTACTAAGCATGCCTCAGTGGTGATCATTATCTATTTACTGTTTCTTTTCTGTCCTATTTTCATTTCTGCTGTGTGGTAATATACCCTGACAGACGGCAGCATGGGGGAGAAAAGGGTTATTTGGCTTACACTTCTAGGTCACAGTTCATCACTGAGGGGAAGTCAAGGCAGAGGCTCAAGCAGCTAGTCATATACCCACAGTCAAGAGCGAAGAGAATAGACAGAGCTTTGCTTGCTTGCAGCTTTTATGTAGCTTTCCCAATTTTCTGGATTTCAAGACCCCTGCCTAGGGTATGGTGCCACCCACAATGGCTAGATCAATTCACAATCAAGATAATCCCTATAGCTATTAGTTTTACTATTTTATCCTTTACTCTTTGGGAGCCCCACCACCCAGCTACCAAATAAATGCACACACAGACTTATAAATCCCTGGCCTTAGCTTGGCTTGCTTCTTGCCAGCTTTTCTTAATTTATCCTGTCTACCTTTTGCCTCTGGGCTTTTACCTTTCTCTATTTCTGTTTCTTGCTATTGGCCATCCAGCTCTTTATTAGACCAATCAGGTGTTTTAGACAGTCTAACACAACTTCACAGAGTTAAACAAATGCAACATAACAAAACACAACACATTTTTACATTATTAAACAGTTGTTTCACAGCATAAACGAATGTAACACATCTTAAAATAATGTTCTACAACAGTCCCCCATAGATACACCCACAGGCCAACTATCTAGACAATTCCTCAATGGAAACCTACTTCCCAAGTGACTCTGGGCTGTGGCAAGTGGACATTTCACCCTGACCAGCATGGCTGTAGTGCACAGGGACTCTATGATCTATCTTCAGAGAATCCAAGACAAGAAACACAACTATAAAATAAAAGTAAAAGCAGAAGCAGCACCCTGCATAAGGGATGGTTTGCATCTTGCAGTGGTGCAGTAAGGCAAGTAGTGGAGAGACATGGCAGCATCCTTCCTACCATGCAGTTGCGTCCCGAGTGGAGTCGCTCAGCCTGGCTATTCCTCAAGACAGCATAAACCAGTTTTGCTCACAATCTGCCCCTGGGAGTGGCAGCACCAAAACCACTTGCAGTGCTTGAGAGAAATGCAAGTTCCTGGTCCCATCTCTGACCTGCTAAGTTAGAAACTCTGAAGATGAAACTCAACAATCTATGACTTACCAAACCCTCCCGGTGATCATTTTGTTTTCTTCAGGTTAAAAAATGACTGACTATAAACAGATCAAAGGTAAGGAGTTACTCTCTGTCTCTCTCTGTCTCTCTCTCTGTGTGTGTGTGTGTGTGTGTGTGTGATGTTGGTGGGTCTTCTGTCTATGTGTTACTTTCATTGGCCAAATAAAGAGACTGCCTTGGCCTTTGATAGGACAGCAGCTTAGATAGGCAGAGTAGGCAGAGTAGACAGAACAGAATGCTGGGAGAAAGAAGCAGAGTCAGGCAGATGCCATGAAGCTCTGGCCCGAGATGGATGTGGGATAGAATCTTCATGGTAAGCCATAGTCACGTGGTGATATACAGATTATTAGAAATGGGTTAATTAAGATGTGAGAGTTAGCCAAGAAGAGGCTAGATATATTGGGCCAGGCAGTATTTAAATGAATACAATTTGTATGCTGTTATTTTGGGTATAAACTAGCCAGTCAGGAGCCAGGCGGCGGGAAAGTGGCTCACTGCTCCTTTTTAATACGTGTGTGTGTGTGTGTGTGTGTGTGTGTGTGTGTGAGAGAGAGAGAGAGAGAGAGAGAGAGAGAGAAGTATTTTTTTCTGTTTTACATGTATATGTGTGTACACATGTGTGTGTTATGTATATGTGTTGATGCTGGAGGTAGACTTCTAGTGTGTGCACACATTTGCATTATATGTGTTAATGCTGGAGGCTGATATCCAGTGCCTTCTGCCATGCCCTTGAACACAGAGCTTGTCAATTTGGCTAGTCTAGCTAACCAGCTCACTCTGGGAATCTCCTCTGCCTTCTGAGAACCACAGTTCAGACAGTCTGGCAAGGAAGAATGTGAGTCCAAAGGACCCAAACTCTGATCTGCATGCTTGCACATAAACATTGTTCCTACTCAGCCAACCCACCAACCCCAGGAGTTGTGCTGTTCCATAGGAGGTTTTTAAATAGATTTTAGTTGGCCACGTGGATGCCAATCTGTTTGAGGAGGGGCCCCTTGTTAGTTCCCGCCCAGCTAGCTTAGACCTGAAATAATCACAAGGAAAATATATTAATTAAAACACTGCTTGGCCCATTAGCTCTAACTCTTGACCATTGACTAACTCTTACATATTAACTTAACCCATCTCCATTAATCTGTGTATCGCCACATGGCAATGGCTTACCAGCAAAGTTTCAGTATGTCTTACTCTGGTGGCAGCTCCATGGCTTCTCTCTGACTCCACCCTTCTTTCTCCCAGCATTCAGCCTAGCTTTCCCTGCCTACCTAAGTTCTGACTTGCTATAGGTCCAAAGCAGTTTCTTCATTCATTAACAGTAATCACATCACACAGGGGGGACTCTCACATCAGGAAAGAGGAAGGGGAAAGGAAAGATGGAGAAAAGAAGGACAGGAAAAAGAGAGATAGTCTCATTCTTCCAGTAAGTGAGGAGCCTTGGTATATCCACAGTGTTTAAAACCAGCTCTCTAGGATGTGACACACTAGGTTACAAAGCCCTGCTTTGCCACAGTTGCCAGTTTCCATTGTGTTTATATTGCCACTTCAACCTTCTAAACCTGGACATATGAAGTAGGACTAGGACATTGTTATGGCTAACGTTATGTTTTAAGTTTCAATTACTATGCTTAAGAGAGCTATACAGCACAAATGCCTCTAAACTGTAGGCCCCACTTGCCCAAGTACAGAAAGCTTCCTGGAATGTTGGGGACTATTCATATAAGATAGCAAACCTTGTGTTTTTGCTTCTGTAAATAAGCTTGATTGCACCAACTGCACAGGGTGTGTACTTGATCACACGTAGGCAGGAGATACACAGACAGGAAGTATGTCAGGATGTATGCTTGCCCCTGATTGGACAAAGACAGGACATACAAGGCCTTGTGGATTTTGTCTTTATAAGCCCCTGACTAATATAATTTGGCACCACACTCTGGGAATCCCTCATAAGGACTTGGCCAGTGTCCGTGGCCCTGGCTAGTTTTTAATAAAGCTTACTTCAAATTTGGCTCAAAATTGCAGTAGTGGCCTTATTCTTGCCTGTTGGGATTAACAGCATTGCAGAGCGGCAAGTGTGGGCTCCAGTGCACCCGTTCAGTGAGGTTCAGGAGAAGAACTGTGTGGTGAACAGGGCCCAGCCCAGGCAGACCTCCCGGGGATGCCGATCAGGCTGCTGAGGCTACAACGGGAAGGGTCTTCCCTCTGTAACACAGACAACAGCGAGCACATCTCCTCTCCAGATGTTGACAGATGTCTCCTAGCTGGGGCAAACCACTCCTGGTCAAGAATCAGAACTTTACAACTGGATCCTCCCAGTTCTTCGGATGGATGTTTAGAATTTTTACTCGTGTCTCTCCTGTATGATATTTAATTACATCCACAGCTCTCACTCTGACAGCCTTCTTCCCCCCCCCCCCCCCCCCCCCCCCCCCCCCCCCCCCGCTGGCGCTGCCTAGGCTTGGATGGCTCGGCCCGGGTGCCAGCCTTGGTTGTTCAGTCTCTTCTGAATCTGGTTTTGTCAGGGGCACCTTAGCTGGGGATGCTGTTTACACGTCTCAGTATTTCACTCCTGACAACCATGAAGTCAGTTTCTCTCTCTACCTGTTTTAGTGTCGCTGCGCCTCCTTCTTAGACATGCTTGGAGGGGTAGACACCATGCTGTCTTCCTCTCTCTTTAGATTAAGGAATGCAGGGGGCTAGGCTCTGCAATCCCGCTCTTTTATGCCCCAAGCTTTAAAGAAGCAATAACCGGTGCTATCTCCTTATGTTGTAAAAGCCCTTTTAATCTGTTACATTACACAGAAACTACACCCACGCTGCGCAAATGGACCTCACTTAACAAAACCAAGATAATCTGCACAGTCTGTAGCAGTTTAAAATCTTGGTTAGCTAAGTGGTTAAGCGACTTCAGTGAAGGCAAGTACACTTGGGATCTGCTTGGTTACAGATATTTGGGTAACTTAAGGTGAAAAGGCCCCTGCTTCTGGCTGCCCAGGATGTCATTAGGGAAAGACTTCCAGTGAACACCACCTTGGGTGGTTACTAGGCAACCCCTGTCTTCAAATTCCTAGCCTCCAACTTAGTGCTTTTTTCTGAGCTCATTTCAGTATTGAGCAAGGTAATTCCAGAGCAGCATCTCCAGATATTGGAAGATGGTCAGCGATGCTCCATGATACTATGTGTGAAAATCCTTTTCTTTTGTTTTGCTGCTGCTGGTGTTGTTGTTTGTTTCTTTATTCAGGGTTTCCTGCATCCCAGGCTGAAAATGACCTCGAACTTCAAACCGTCCTATCTCTACCTCCTAAATGCTGGCATTACAGGTGTGTGCCACCACAACTGGCTTATTAACTCCCCCTTTTCTTTTTAAAAAGTTTCTTGAAAAATAACCATCTATTTTTTCTTTAGATAGTACATTTTACTCTTTAAAAAAAGATTCTCATTATGTAAATCATCTTATCATGTAAAACAGCATTTCCCCCTGCTCAGTCATGACGGACAACTTTTCCTGTCCCTTCCAGTTTAAATTTTACATAAAATTTAAATATTCCTCTTTTTTTTTTTTTTGGTTTTTCGAGACAGGGTTTCCCTGTAGTTTCTAGAGCCTGTCCTGGAACTAGCTCTTGTAGACCAGGCTGGCCTCGAACTCAGAGATCCGCCTGCCTCTGCCTCCCGAGTGCTGGGATTAAAGGCGTGCGCCACCACCGCCCGGCTTTAAATATTCCTCTTAAAATGTGCTTTAAATGCCAGGACTTTTCCCTGGGTGTGGCAGCACACCCCTATAATCCCAGCATTTAAAATGCGGAAAGGATCAAGAGAACATCACTCACAATTAGCTTTGTCTGTGAAATATATAAGCAAGGTCAGCCTGAACTACATGAAACTTACTTCAATAAAACTAGTAAATACATACCAATTCCACCTTTAAAAAGGCCATGATAACAACAGTGTGACATTTTCTGCTTGAAATGTTTCTCACAATCATTTCCAGTTGTTTCTCTTAACATTTCTTTAGTCTGTCCTTCCCCACACAAGGCAATCACTTAGAAAATAACCGCCCCAAATTACAGAACAGGAATCAAGGAGAAGAGCAAAATAAAATGGTAGACTATAAGAAAAATCAGCCAAACACAAAACAAAGCAGCACTGAAGAAAAGAAATTACATAAAAAACAACTAGGAAAATGGCAGAGGTAGAGTCTTAGAGATAAATACATAGCACATCCAACACACAAGTATTTATGACATATATTAATGTATGTATATTAAGCAGCATTACTTTAAATCCAAAGAAGTTAAACTGACTGTGGTAGTTTGAATGAGAAATCTGCCCCCACAGGCTCACGTATTTGAATACTTCCACTGGCTCCCCAATGGGGAGATTATGCTGCCTTGAGTAGGTTGAACCTTGCTAGAGGAAGTGCAGCACCAGAGGTGGGTTGCTCTGGGGATTCATAGCCTTGCTCTGCTTCCAGTTTTCTGTCTGCTTTCCGTGTGTGCAGCTGAGGTGTGATTTCCCAGCTTCCTGCTCTTACCACCGTGCCTTTTCCTGCCACTATGAACCCCAGCTCTCTAGGACTGTAACCAGAAAAACTCTTCCTTCAGTTGCTTTTCGTCATGGTGCTTTACCCCAGCAGCAGAAAGTGACTAATACACTCACCGTTGTGTGCAGATGTAAAATGTCTCCAACTGTTTGAGCTCTTGGTCCTTGAGCGTGGAAGGTGATGGGACGTTTAGGAGGTGAAGCCACCGGAAGAAGTGGGTGACCCTAAGGGAGGGCCTGAATGTTGTAAAGATTGCTTCTTCCTAGGCAGCACCATGCAACAAGTAGCAACTCTGCTACTTCCGTAGGGGACCAAGAGTGTTAAGCTGCCATGCTTTCTTCGCCATGATAGACTGTTCTCTCTTTCTGTGAGACAAAATAAAGTGTTCTTCCCTTAAGTTGTGTGCTAATTAAAAAGCAGAGCAGCTGTTCTGTATGAGCTGTGATGATCCACATAGACGCCACTCAATTGCTAAACCCATAGGAGGTACAACTGAAAGAGAAGGTCCTCATGCACTATACCAACATGGCATATTTTTCTAAAAGTAAAAGTCACAGCAAAAGCTGTGCAAAGGGGAGTGGGGAGCAGCACGGGTTAGGCGCTCCTGTGCTTTCCACTATTCTTCTGCACACCTACAACTGACTGACAAAGAAAACCTATTAATTTAAAAAAATGCACGTATTTGAAATATTTATAAAACCATATTTTGATCTAAAGACACAAATATGTTGAAAGCAAAAAAGAAAAATAAAGAAAGAAAAGAAGAAGGAGGAGAAGAAGGAGGAAGAGGCGGAAGAAGAGAAGAAAGAGGAAGAGAAGGAGGAGGAAGATTCAGCAAGAGCCACAGAAGGCTGCGTAGCTACAAAGTGAAATTTGGGTCAAAACTGTTTCAAAAGACAAAGTCAATATATTAATACAAAGGGTACTAGTGGGATGGCTCAGTGGGTTATGTGCTTGCCGTGCAAGTATGAGTTTGGATCTCCAGGGTCCACATAATAACCAGGCATGGACTGTGCATCTGTAGTCTGGGTGCTGTGGGGTAGAGAAGACATGGGTATTTCCCACGGCTTGCACTCAGCCAGCTCTGTAGATGAGGTAAGCTCTAGGTCCAGTGAGAGATTTGGCTAAAAACAACAACAACAACAACAACAGCAACAACATGGAGGGTGAAAGAGGAAGACACCCAAAGTTGGTCTCTGGTCTCCATAGGTACACACACCCGTATGAGTACCCCTCCACACAAAGGGTAAATCATCAAGATGATATGACAAACTAAAGCGTGTTTTTACCTAGTGACCAAGCCCTCAAATACAAGAAGAAATTACTATCAGAATCAGAGGGAGAAATAAACAAGTCTCGAATAATTAAATGACTCTCCCTCCCTTCAATAATGGATAGTATGTCTTGTGAAAAAATGCAGGGCTAAAAATAATTATCACTGCAAATAATGACACCAAGTCTAGCAGAATACCATACTTCCCAGCTCACACAGAACAAGCTACAGGATAGGCCACATGTTGTACCAAAAACCAATCTCTGCAGGTCTTACATATTGAAATAATAAAGTAGTTTCCTGAGCTAACACAGATGGGAAAGTATCAAGAATAGGAGGGAAACTGCAAATATCATACATATGTAGAAATTTATAGCATACACAGGTCTCATATATGTATGTGTATATGTATATATATATATACACATAGAATATGAGACAGGGTTTCAGTCTGTAGTTCAGTCTGCCCTTAGACTTATGACAATCCTCCTGGCTCAGGCTCTTAAATGCTGGGATTATAGGCATAAGACACTATGCCCAGCTAACAAACATCTTTAAAAACAAAGGAAGCAAAGAGGACACCACAAAGGAAATTACAGTACTTGAAAATGGGTTGAAACAAATCACAACATGCCAGGAAGTGATCAGAGGAAATGCTATAACTTCAAATGTCTACAGTGGAGGAGTTGCCGGCTGTCGCCAACAACCTAGCTTCATATCTCAAAAAGCAGGGACAATAGACAGATCAAGCCTGAGCTTGCAGAAGGAAGTGAGAAGATTATAGCAAATGATCCCCAAAATAGACAACAAAAAAGCACTAGAATCAGTGAACCCAAAAGGCAGTTCTTTAAAAAGATCAACAAAACTGGCAAGCCTTACAGAAACCAAGCAAAAACCAGAAGATACAAATAACTAAAACCAGATTGAAACTGGGCACAGCAATGGCAGCCACCCAGCGTGGTGACAGTGTAGTGAGGTCAGTGCTCTCAGATACTGCTCATAGGGGTCTGTGGGAGAATCTGGCCACTGTGAGTTCTCAGTGGTTTCATCTCATGACCAGTATTCTACTCCCAGGAGCATCTCCCGAAGGATTGAAACAAATGACTTAAAAACCACACATAAATGCTCACCGCAACTCTATGCACACTAGCTCAAAAGGTGGGGCCATAGTGTCCATAGTTCCACCTGAGGATGGATGAATCATAAATGTTCCCATTTTTATAAAACACTTGGAATGGGTAAATACATAACCACAGAAAGGAGACTGGTATTTGCCAGACCCTGGGGAAGAAGGATCAAGTTGAAAATCTTCACTTTGAGGCAACTGGAAAACACTTATATGTCTATCACATCAACTTCAGGAAGGCATTAGATGGCATTTGGAGAAAACGACTTTGTGAAACAATGAGGTTCTACAGGTACCCAGAGAAAACCATAAGAATACTTGAAAATGTCTATAAAGATAGCTTAGCATCAGTCAAAGTCTGTGGAGAACGAAGGGATCAGTTTAAGACAACTGTAGGAGTGTCAGGGACGCGTCCTCTCACCGCTGATCTTTAATATATTCCTGGAATTAATAATAGCAACAGCCCTGGAGGATGAGGAGACAGGCGTGCAGATAGGTGGTGTGCGAATCAATAGCTTGCGTTTTGACTATGATACAGCACTGCTTGCTTAAAGTCCAAATGAGCTGCAGGCCATGGTAAGCAGAGTGGTGGAGGTCGGTGAAAAGCCTGGTGTGAAAGTCAAAATGGAGAAGACTCAAATACAACACACAGGAAGGGCGCACGAGGATTTTAGCATTGTAATAAAGAATCAGAACCTCAAGCAAACAGCCAACTTTGTCTATCTGGGAGGAAACCTCAGTTCAAAGGAGGGAACTATTTTAGATGTCCAGAAGTGGATAGGGATAGCGAGGGCTACATTCCAGGCACTAGGAAAGGTTTGGTCAGCAAGAGACATAACGACAAGAGCAAAATTACAAGTACATGAGACACTTGTCTTGAGCTGCCTTCTTCACAACTCTGAAACCCAGACAATGAAACGCAACTCAGAACAGCGGCTGAATGTGTTTCAGATGGCGTGCCTCAGAGGATTCTAGGTGTCACAAGAAGAGATATGTACAATGATGACATAAGAAACATCTTCATCTACAGAAGGAAGTAAACTACAGGATACGGCAATGGCACTTGAGATACTTCATCCATGTTATGATAATGGATGACAGCAGATTCCCGAAGATAGCACTACCTGAAGGAGTGCACAGGATTAAGGTGACGAGAAGGGCCCCAAAATGCTGGATAGATAGCATGAAGGAAGACCATGGAACCTTGGGCATGACAATAACACAAGCATCTAGGACTGCCCAGGACAGGAACAATTGGAGACCGGCCATAAACAGGCTGCCCATGCATGCTTATGATGATGGGTTAGAAGGAAATGAAGAATGTTGTGTCAAAACAGGATAGGGACTAGAGAGATGGCTCAGTTGTCGGGAGCAGCTGCTGCTCTGCCAGAGGACCCGACTTTGGCTGCCGTGCTGCGCAGCTTACAACCGTCTGTGGCTTCAACTCCAGAAAATCCAGCATCCTTTTCTGGCTTCTGAAGGCACTGCATACATGTGCACATACATCCCCACAACCCCTCATAGCACCCACAAACACAGCAAACAATTAAAAAATAAAGTAAATTATAGAAAACATGAAACATTTTTATTTTGTGTATGTGTATGTCTGGGCATGGGCATGTTTGTACTGTGTCTCTGTGTGTGTTTGTATGTACTGTGCTTGTGCCTGTATATGTCTTGGGCATGGGCATGTTTGTACTGTGTATGTGCATGTGTTTGTATGTACTGTGTACATGTGTATGTCTTGGGCATGGGTATGTTTGTACTGTGTATGTGCATGTTTGTACTGTGTATGTGCATGTGTTTGTATGTACTGTGTGCATGTGTATTTCTTGGGCATGGGTATTTTTGTACTGTGTATGTGCATGTGTTTGTCTGTACTGTGTTTGTGCATGTGTATGTTTGGGTATGGGCATGTCTGTACTGTGTGCATGTGTTTGTATGTACTGTGTGCATGTGTATGTCTGGGCATGGGCATGTTTGTACTGTGTATGTGCATGTGCTTGTCTGTACTGTGTTTGTGCATGTTTATGTCTGGGTATGGGCATGTTTGTACTGTATATGTGCATGTGTTTGTATTACTGTGTGCATGTGTATGTCTGGGTATGGGCATGTTTGTACTGTGTATATGCATGTGTTTGTATGTACTGTGTGCATGTGTATGTTTGGGCATGAGCATGTCTGTACTGTGTATGTGTATGTGTTTGTATGTACTGTGTTTGTGTATGTCTGGACATGGGCATGTTTGTAATGTGTATATGTATATGTGTTTGTATGTACTGTGTGCATGTGTACGTCTGGGTATGGGCATGTTTGTACTGTGTATATGCATGTGTTTGTCTGTACTGTATGCATGTGTATGTTTGGGCATGGGCATGTCTGTACTGTGTATGTGTATGTGTTTGTATGTACTGTGTTTGTGTATGTCTGGGCATGGGAATGTTTGAACTGTGTATATGCATGTGTTTGTATGTACTGTGTTTGTGCATGTATATGTCTGGGCATGGGCATGTTTTACTGTGGCTCACAGGGGGGAGGTCAGAGCACAGCCTGCAGGAGTTGACTCTCTCCTATACTAGCCCAGGCAATTAATAAACATACACCCCCATTCAAGAAGGGTCAAAGCCCGTGCCAGCATGGGGTCCATGAGCCCCACATTTAGGTGCCAGATGATGCAAGTAACCTTAAGCGGACACCCCCTGAGAGAGGGATGAGTAGACCAGAGTCAACAACGCAGACACTAGGAGTCAGGTGAGTAGCAGAGTCCTAGGGTCTTAACTCTGGTTGTCAGGCTTAGTGATAGGGCCTGCTGAGCCATCTCACTGTCTTTTTTTCTGGCTTTTTGAGGACAGGTCTTGTTCTGTAACCCAGGCTGGCTTGGTGATCCTCTTCTTTTGGCCTTCCGAGTACTGTGCTTATAGAAAAATGACTTTTGTACAGCAAACATTTTCATCTTAGAGTGATGAAAATGTTTGAACTAGATCAAGGTAGTTGCTGCTTATATTGTTAATGTCCTAAGTGATACCAAATTATTGACTTTAAAATGACCCATTCCATGTTATAGCGTAGGAGAAACTGAAGGGCCAGCCTACCCAAGCAGCTGGTGAGCCAACCTAAGGCCTGCTGCTACACCCAGAGACCACTGACACAGAGTCACTTGACTGGAGACACCAAAGAGGAAAGGACAGTGCAGCAGAGTCAGTCGCCTGAGCCAATGGGACCCTGGGAGGGGTATATAGGCATGCCCAACCTCTGTGTAATAAAGGAGTCTGCAGCTCTCTCTGCTGCTCACCCAACTCCTGGTGCCTGCGTCGTTGACTCTGTGCCTTCTCATCCTTCCTCTAAGGGGTGTCCCATTAGGGTCACCTGTAACATTGGTCACCTAGATGTGGGGCACGTGGACCCCGACCTGGCATGGGCCTTGACCCCGCTTGAATCGGGGTGTATACATTTTGATTGCTGTGGCTGTTTTGGGGACCCTGATCTTTGCCCTTTGTTGCTGGCGGTGCATCTTCCAATTCTGCGTCACTGTATTTTCGCTGTCTTTATCAGCTCCCTTTCAACCCCTCTTCACGCTCACAGCACATTACGGTGTCCCCTCTCCAGTGACTCATCTGCTGAGTTGTCCCTGCATGTTTCATGTCTTTGGTCCTCATGAAGGTGAGTGTGGGGACCTCTTTCTTTTCTCTTTCTCTTTGTGTCTATCTGGTACTCCTGGTATGCTAGGTAAGAACATCTATTACACTTAGGTCCATCATACTTCCCGTTTTTGTTTGCACCTGTCTTTGTCTGTTTTAAACTTTGTTCTTGTCTGCCCCATGTCTCCTGCCATTAACAGAATGGGGATGTTACCCTCCCACTGTAAGGAGCCTCAGGGGAGGGCTTTAAAATTAATATTGGTCACCAGGAGCCATAAGGTTAAGACTGCTGATCTGGAGGATTTTGGGGATGAGGCCTGTGGTGTTGGCTCCCTGGATTTCTCCCAAAAGCATGTGGAAGCCTGACCTCTGGATGTGTGGGTGCTTTCTATCCAGAAAGCATGAAGTGAGCTCAGGAATGACCCCTTCTGTGTTCTTTGTACTCATCCCACTTGCCATCTTTGCCAGCCTCAAATCCCTTCTGGAGGAAGTGGCAGCTGCCTCCAATAAGTATTGTCAGGATCAGATCAATGTTAACCTCTCTATTACCTTGATGCCACCTATGGTCGAGGCCCCTTACCCTCAGACAAGGAGGAGTCGGACCACTTATGACAAGCAGTGCCTCCCAAACTTCCATGTTCCATGGCTCCCACTCCCCTTCTGGTCTTCAGTCCTCTACCCCAGTACCCACAGCAGGAATTTTGCGACCCCCCTCCACTTTGCTTACACCAATGTCAGCCCTTCCCCCACTGCTCCCCAGTCTGTGTTGCTGCATCTGTCCTGAACCCCCACATGCCTGCATAAGTGTCCAACCATGGCCTTCTCTGTTAACATGGGATAGGACACAGCCAACCAACCATGGGTGTCCACACCCTTTACTGACCTTTCTCTTATCCACAAGGCTGTTAAGGAATATGGCCCAGACTCTCCTGACTTTCAAGTCCTTTACCAATGGGTCATGTAACTATAAACATATCATGACTGGTACCATCTTCTTAAGACTGTTTTGGAGTCTGCAGTCTTCCTTAACTGGCAGTCTGTCTATGATGATCAGGTAGAGGCACAGGCCTGCCTTAACCTGCGCTACAGGCCTGACATCACCCTAGACATGCTCTTCAGGCATGGCCAATATATTAATCCAGTGTCCCAATCCACCATTGGCCAATATGCCTATTTCCAGCAGGTCTCAGACCTGGCATTTAAGGTTCTTAAGGCATTCACTCTCCACAACCCTTCTGCTTATTTCTGCAACTTTGTTCAACAGTCTGGGGAGTTGTTTACCAACATTCTCACATGAGTCACCAAGGCAGTAAAACATCGGGTGGATCCAGGCCCAACCTGGGAAATGTTGAATAAACAATTGACATAGGAGGGGCTTAATGCCCCTACCCAGAATGCAGTAGCTGTTCTGGGTAATGAGATCCATAAATGGGTCCTGGCTACCAGGGACCTTGACCCTGGTGCTGGCCCTCTTGCTGCCCTGACTGCCTCCATCAATGCCCTGTTGTCAGGCAATGGTCTTATGACTGACGAGGCCCTTCTACCCACCAGACCAATCCTGTCAGGGCTGTGTCAAGCCCAGCCACCTGCAGTGTGACTGCCCTAACACATGTACAAAATGTGCTGTCCCAGAACCAACAAAGGCTTCCACTGGGCTAAGGACTACCATTCATAGCCTTCAGACCACCTGCTCCTTAAACTCCATCCTGCAGCCCTGCCAGTAAGAGGGAGTGATCCCACCCCCAAGGTTTTCTGGACCTGCCTGTTTTCCCCCACTCCGCTATGATGACTATATATCTGGATAACCTGTTAAAGGGTTGATGGATGTGGGAGTGTCTCTGGTTCTCCTGCTGAAAGTTCCAGACTGCCACCCCCATCAGTGGGTTGGGCGGACGACAGGACTCCTGAGCCACCATATGGCCAGTCCACTGGAAGGATCTTGATGGCATCCAGGGCTCCTTTTCTCCCATAGTATCTAACGTCCCTCATAACCTTTGGGGAAGGGACATTTTGGAAGACATGGGGGTCATCCTAACCACACATGACCATGTATTTTTCAATGACATTATGACCCATGATAAAATAGGCCTTTTGAGACGCATGTCACCCTGTTTTCCAACAGAACAACACCCCCAATTCTAGAGGTCACTGCCCACCTAGAGACAATGCAAAAACTATTACCAGACCCTCTATGCCTCTTGTGGCTCTCTGATGGTAATGTCTGGGTGGAACAGTGGCCCATCATTGAACCCAAATTATCAGTACTTAAAGAGTTAGTCAAAGAACAACTAGACTTGGGGCATTTGCAGCCATCCACCAGAAGACACAATATCCCCATTTTTGTCATTCAGAAGAAGTCAGGCCATTACCAACTCCCCCAAGACCTATGTGCCATTGATGACCAAATGGAAATGATGGGGACCATGCAGGCAGGCCTGTAGCACCCAAGTGTCATACCCTCCTCATACCACACTGTTGTGTTAGATGTTAAGGACTGTTTCTTCCAAATACCCCTAGCACTCCCAAATTTGGGAACCCAACATACATAAACCTGCCTAGAGATACCAATGGATCATGCTGCCTTAGGGCATGAAAAGTGGCCTCATTATCTGCCAGTTGTGTTTCGAAGGCACTTCAAAACCTCCTGGGGGATATCCTGCTTTGTTCTCACTGCCTGCTCCGATGCTCACTACCTAAAAAGGACATTCCGTACTCTCCTGCATCACCTAGCATCCTTAGACCTTCAAGATGTTCCAGTTTGTTTCCCCTTGAGCTTTTGGGCTTCTTTATTGCTAAACAAATACACCTGCTTTCATTCAGCTTAGCCTGCCAAACCCAAAATACACTGGCCAACCTCCAACAACTATGTGGCACTGTCAATTGACTCAAACCATTTCTTCCAATCACAGATCAAGATTTGCCATCTTTTTTCTCTGTTGGAGGGCCCTACATGCCCCTCCACAAAAATTCAGTAAATGCCTGAAGCTATTACACTTTTTAATAAAATTGTTTCTCTGATATCTACTTCCTTTCTGGGTTGACATGACCATTATTTTGTGGGCACTAACTAACTTTTTAGGAGCCCTTTGACAATCCAGACCTCTAATGTGTTACACTATGCCTTTTCTGACCTTCATAAAATCACCTGTAAATCTGAACAAACCTTCCACCTCAGCTTAAAGTTTCGAATATTAGCCCATAAGACCTATAACTGCAAGCCTGATAAGATTATTCTCTCATCCTTTCTCTTCCAAACACTTTGGGCAGGCTCAATCAGCTTTCAGGAAATGGTCCCTGGATTCTCTGGTGCTATAGATAGCCACCCTCCTGGTAGGAAAAAAGAATTACCACCCTATCTTCATTCCCCATTGAAATAAGACCTGTTAGTGCTCCCTTTTCTACACCTATCCCCTGAGCGACTCTGCCTTCTCAGACTCCAATAAAGACAGATGTGGCATCCTGATCCAATGCAGGGATGCCCAAGACATAAAATGCATTGTCCCTAACCCGGGCTCGGTACAGTTGGGTAAACTATTGGCACTGCTCAAAGTTTTTACAGCATATCAATCAGAACCCACCAGCATCTTTTCTGACAGCCAATATCCTGTTCAGGTGGTCCATATATTGTCCTTTTCTCTCATTAAGGAGTCCATAAACCCCTTATATGTCACCATGAGGTCACTTCAGGATGCTTTGGAACAGAGGGCCCACCCCAGTATGTGTCTCATATTTGTGCTCATTCCAAACTTCCCAGTATCTTTGCCTGAGGCAAGGGACTGGCTGACACCATGATCATAGCTGCTGATATTGACCTCTTAGTTCAAGTCAGGGCCCTCTACCAACAATTCCACTGCCCGCTCAGAGCTTACATAAACTCTATCCTGAACTTCCCATCTCTCAGTGCATCTAGCCTAGTCCTGTGCAACTTGCACCCTCCTTGCACCCTTAGGATCCCTTAACAGAAATAGAGCAAGCCTCAACGGCCCCTTACCAAATGGCTAACTAGCAAATGGTGTCACCCACTACACCCTTTGGTAATCTCTGCTACGTCCATGTACTTGTGGACACCTGCTCTTCCTTCATCTATGCCACTGTTCTGTCAGGAGAAAAGGCCTCCCACATGACTAAAGCTCTCAAGGCTGCAATGCTGGTCATGGGAGTGCCCTGGGCCCTAAAAACTGATAATGGCCCAGCCATACTTCCCATCAATTTAATGGATTCGTCATATCCTGGAAGATATGTCATACCTTTGGCATTTCGTACAATCTACAGAGCCAAGTCATCAGAACCCTCAAAGATCTTCTGTCCAAGGTGACTTCACCAGATGCTAAATGTGACCCTCGTTTGGTCCTAACTGAGACCCTATCTCATCTAAATTTCCTCACATTTGATGAGAAGGCCCTCAGCCCAGCATATAAGCATTGGGCCTTTCTGCCGTGAAGTACACCCTTTCCTCTGGTCCAATGGTGGGACCCTATCACCCTTCAGTGCCAAAGGCCTGCCCCCGTGTTGACTTGGGGGTGAGGATATGCATGTGTTTTTCTACAGGACACAACATTGCCAGTATGGATCCCTGCACAAGATGTGTGGCCTGTGATGGAGGACTCTGATTCTCAGGTCCTGTCCTCCAGCCCTGGGTAATGGTTATGATCCTGCCTTTGCTTCTCGAAGGGATCTTTGGGCCCTGATTTCCCTCCCACCAGTTGTCAAATGCCTCCTTCACTCCTCTGTATCAGACCCGTGCTCCCACTTTAACCTGGTTGATGTAATACTTGGAAATTGGGAACTTTTTAACCCCCCAGTTGTTTAGACTTCTGACCCCTTGCCTTCATCCGAAGAGGTTATTATTTTACTGACACCCTTCTACATATCAACACTTTGCTAATGCAGCATGGGGCCCGACCCTGGCTTGCATAGCCCCCCCTTCACATGCCTTGATTGGGGATATTGTCTTCTCCTTGAGTGTCTCCTACAGTGTTTTGGCATACTCCAGGTTCTCAGGCACTGAACGCTCAGAGCATGGCCATCCTCAGGAGGTTGTTCAGGTCTGGCCCATGGAAATTTGTGAGGCATCAGTTTGATGGGTGCTCCTCTCACCCAGGGGTGCTTCCCAGAGATGCCATCTTTCAAGGGCTGGTAGTCAATGATGGGTAAAGACCCATGAGGCAGGCCAACCTAAGATAGGCACAGTCTATTATGCTGGATGCTCTCTGAGGCAAGGACAAATGAGCTCAAAGCTAGAACTTCATCTCCCGCTAAACTACATTCCTTAAATAAATAGAGAAACAAACAAACAAAAATAGCTAAATAAATGGTGGATATGTAAGAGAAACTGCCAGCCAGCCTACCCAAGCCACAGTTGCTCTACCAAACCAACCTACGTGAGCATACACAGCAGGTACCTCCTCCCTGAGACAACCTAAGGCATGCCACTACATCCAGAGACTACTGACACAGAGTCACCTGACTGGAGACGCCAATGAGGAAAGGACAGTGCAACAAAGTCAGTCGCCTGAGCCAATGGAACCCTGGGAGGGGTATATAGGCATGCCCAACCTCTGTGTAATAAAGGAGTCTGCAGCTCTCTCTGCTGCTCACCCAACTCCTGGTGTCTGCGTCGTTGACTCTGTGCCTTTTCACCCCTCCCTCAAGGGTCGCCTACAACATTGCACGAATTTTAGAATGAAACAAAAAACACAAACCAGAAAACCAAACAACATGAAGTAGGCCATGGTTCTTGTGTGTTATCCAAGCACTGAAAATGCGGAGGCGGGTGATTGCTTTGAGCTCAGCTCCAGATGGATCATATTCTGGTACCATGTCTCAGAAACAGGAAAAAGAAGAAAAGAGAGGGGTGAGAAAGGGAGAAAGGAGAAAGAGGAAGGGAGGGAAGGGAAAGGCATTTCTGATAGCTCGGATATTTATCAGTGAATAGTCACCCCTGTGGCTGTGAAGGCATATGTGTGTGGCGTCTCCTGCCTGGCCATGCGGCTTCTTCTAGAAGAAAGCCATCAGACTGATTTGTGATCCATCTATGAAGCAGGGAAGGCAGAGAGCAGGAGTAAAAAGAATCTGATGGAGGCCAGAGAGGGACAGAGACTGGACTGTGGTTTCCATGAGGTTGAGAGTGAGGCACAGAAGGCATAAACACAAGAGGAGTCAGGAAAGAGAGAGGTCTGTGCCAGAGACCTGGATGTTCAAGTGCATGACTGAGCTTAGACCAGCTCATTCCTGGGGGACTAAGCTACAGACTCATCACAGCAGCAAGTGGCTGTAAGAGAAGCACATCTGGGCTCACAAAGATCCAGGTCCTGAGCCCACACACCAGGTGCTGCATCCTATAAGCACTGGCAGGACTTGACTTGGGTGGACCAGGTCACACAGTCTTCAGTGACTATCTGAGTCCCACTTCAGACAGAGATGAGGGGCCAAAACATAGGTCAGCTACAAGGTATAAGTAAAAAAGAAGCAATGGTTTTTGTAAATGATGGTGACATACAGGCATTGGAGACCCAAAATAATGCTTAGCACTCCTCCCAGTTCTGGTAAACGGCACAGGTAAAAATCAGTCTATATCATGTGTCACCATCCACCACATGTCTAGCCAACGATGGCACTGAACTTCTGACCCTCCGACCTTGCCTCCCAGTAGCGTGCACATGGTGCTGGAGGTTGAACCCAGGTCCTTGTGCATATGAGGCAAATACTTTCCCAGATGAGCCAATCTGCAGCCCCCACTAGATAGCAACTCCATTATTAGATCCAATGTACAGATAAGGAAAAAAGAGAGCTGGTGAGATTAAGGAGCTTTTCAGATTATAGAGCCACAGCTAGGATTCCATCCTCCTCCTGTCAGACTTAATGCCTTTCTGTTACCATCGCAAACAGTTGGCTTGGTTTTCTTCAGATGGAAAGTGCTCGAGTTGACTAACCCCTGGCTGGGGCCTGAGCACATGCTCTCTGATCTGCATTCCATCTTCAGTCCTCTGAGGAAGCCCTGGCTTCCTACAGCCCCATCTGCACGTGGTCCGTGGTGTTTACAGGAGCCTTCCTAAAGGGGGAACTTGTTAACGGCCTCTCCAATTTACTTTCAAGGGTGGTAGAGTACCAGTTTCTCATGTGCAGAACTCCGTTTTTGAAAAAAGCCGTCCTTTAATCCAGGGAAGACAAGTGGCAGGTGAGATAGCTCCAAGACTTAGAATATCATCCCTGAATTATTTCTGTGAGAAATCAGGCCAAAACAATTAGAACTCTCTGGGGGATGTCCATGCAGGCCGGTGTGATGATTACATACCATGAAGAGCAAGGGCTCAGCACGTGAGAGGTGGATGCAGGAGGATTGCAATAAGTTCCAGGCCAGTGTGTATTACAGCGTGAGATCCCATCTTTAAAAACCAAAGCGTGATGCCTGGGAGATGCCACAATGGGTTAAGGGCTTGGTGTACCAGCAGGAGGATCTGAGATTAGAGCCCTGGCATCCACAGAAAAGCCAGGCACCATGGTAAGTACCTATTATCCCAGTGTTGGCCAGGTGGAGACAGATGGATACAAAAGTGTGCTAGCTGGTCAGTGTAGCCAATATGGTGAGCTCCAGGTTCACCAAGGGTCCCTGTCTCAACAATATAAGATGGAGAGTAGAGAAATACACCCTAGCATTTATCTCTATGTAGAGACATATTGTAGGGAAAAAGGGCCGACTGGAGCAGCAAAAACAACCAATCATTGAGCGCCCTGACTCTGAAAACAGAGCCAGTGAAAGAAACACACTCTGGATCTGAGACCTGAGCCAGGGAAAGAAACATCCTTATCCCTGAACCCAGGGCCAAAGAAACATGCCCGGACTCTGAAACCAGTGCCAAGGAAAGACTTTGTCTTTAGAATCAGAGCCAGTGAAAGAAATATGCCCTGGTCCTAAGACTAGAACCTAAATGCTAAAAGGAACCAGTGCAAGAAACACAGTTTGGCCCTGAGATCAGAGACATCTCTGCCACTGACCAACTAAACTAACCAATCCTTCTCCCTGGGAAAAATCTGCCTCAAAGAAGCCCTATATAAGCCTCTCTGCCTGTTCAGTTGGAGGCTGCCTTTTTATCCCTCTGGCAGAAGCAGCCACTATCCTGGACTCCTCCTATCCAAATAAATCTTTCTCAAGAGTCTCAGTGGCAAACCTGGCTGGGACGTTCTTTAGGGGACTGAGCTGAAAAACCTTGCTGAGATGCTCCTTTGGGAGGGGCCTGAATAAGGCTGAGCAGAAAAAATAACAGTTTTTCACCAGAGCCGGGGAGATTGCTACATCTCTGCAGGGGCTTCCCCTTTAAGCAGTTATCAAGAGCAGTAACATCCTGGGTCAGAGAAGAAGCTGATAGCTCTGCTAGGACATTCCTTTAGGGGAACAGAGCCAAGCTCAGCCGCAGTCGCTCTCCAGAAGAGGAGCAGGATTGCTATATCCTGTGGGGAAACCAACCCCACAGCGCACCCCAGCTTCAGGTAGCCTGGCTAATAAGTCACCACACCTTTCCTCCAGGGCTGAGCTGTCCTATTGTGGCTCCAGCCTCCAGAGCTGTCCTATTGCGGCTCTAAGCAAGCTTGGCTTCCTGATAAGTTAGGGTATCTTTGCAGCTCCAGAGCTGTAACCTTCATACTCCCCTACACTTATGGGCACACATATGTTTGCCAGCATGTACGTATACATACATATACCAAGGCTAGATACTGTCATGATTCCAGCGCAGATTGAATGGCGATTGCCAAAAAGCTATAAACAAGATACGCACAAGGACTCCACCAATAAACATGAATACACGGGAGGGGGAAAGCTCAACAAAGGAACACAAGCAACTGAGGAATGCTAAGAATCCAATATCAAGTGGAAATCCTGAAATCACACACACACACACACACACACACACACACACACACACACACAGGTATATGAAAATAGGCCAGAGGCCACTAATTTGAGAGAAAGCAAGGGGAGGAGGTCCATGGTAGGGGCTGGAGGGAGAAAAGGGAAAGAGGAAAATGATTTAATTATATCTTAATCTCAAAAAAATATTGTAAAAGGTAACTGTGGTCAAGTCCTGACTCCCAATGCCTCTGAATAGGGAACTTACTTGTAAGTAAGAGTTTTGTGGGTATAATCCTATCAAGAATCTATAAAAATGGAGTCATTCTGGTTATAAAGTGGGCCTTAAATCTGATGTCTGGTGTCCCTATAAGAAAGACAAGAAAGAAGTGAGAGATATATGTGACATTCTGACACAGAAGAAGGCCTAGTGACAGTGCAGACAAGACTAAGATGTTGGGACCCCATGAGCCCAGGCTTCAAGGACTAGAGAGAGGCATGGGCTGAGTGTCTCTCAAGGCCTTCGAAGGGAAGGCTCCATGCAGCCCTTGATTTCGGACTCTCAGCCTCATACAGCTAAGACTGATGAGATCCAGTGTGTGGTTCACAAGCCCTCTATAGTTTTGTTTCCACCATTTAAATTGCCTCACCTGTGTGAGCAACCATGCTTCAAATATGGTCAATGGAAAATTGCAGAAGCCAGTAGTTCACATATTTTAAACTGTACCCCATTCTGGGTAGCCATCCTGATACATCCCTTCTGGCAGCAAGTAATCGATTTGTCCAGGATGTCTGCCCTGAGCCACTGCGTGTTAGTCAATCAGGAGCTCTCTCCTTCATCAGAATGTGTATCCTGGAGGACTTGGGTGCAGGGCTTGAAGGAGTCCTGAGTTTTAGACATTCCCTGGGGACCGTGGAGAGCATCTCCTGAGGACAAAGGTGGACCACTGTTAAATTGTCCCAGTAATCTAAGAAATATACACTTTCTTTAAACCCAGAACCCTTCAGCAAGACTAGTAGCCAGCACTGCCAGAGAAACACACATAGGGGTCATTTGGACAAGCAAATAGGACCTCAGCATGAAATCCTTAAGTGGGCTCCTGGATTTTCACAGGGAAGAGGAAGTGGTTGTGACTGTCTTTGCCTAAATAGATGTTTATCATGCGAAATATTCTACCACATTTCCATGCAAAATGTTCATTCATGTTGCCATCTATGTAATCTTTTGTTTTTATATTCGATCAGTAGCACATCAAAAATAGAAGTGCTTGCAAGATGGCACCCCCATTAAAGGTGCTTGTTATTGACTGATGGATCGTGGTTTCCACCCCTGGGACCCACCTGGTGGAAGGAGAGAACTGACTCCCGAAAGTTGTCCTTGAACCCCCATTTTCACATTGTGGCACCCAGCCATGAATGTGTCCTCCTTCTGTCCCAAACCATCACTAACTAAATAAATGTGATAAATCTCTTTATTTTTATTTGTGTGCCATCTGTGTGCAGGAACCCCAAGAAGGCCACAAGAGGGAATCAGCTACCCTGGCATTGGATTTTCAGACAGTCCTGAGCTGACCTGGGTTTAGCTGGGACCTAAACTCTGGTTCTCTGGAAGAACAGCAATTGCTCATAGTTGAGTTGCTGAGGCATGAACCATCTCTCCAGCCACCATTTTGGTCTTTAAGGAGAAGACAACTTTATTTCATGAGTTTTCTTTTGTGCATATTGCTTTTCTTAACTGTTTTATATGTAAGTGGTTCTAGGGACAAACCCCAGGGCTCTGTTCATGGTAGGAAGCACTCCGCTAAGCTATGTCGCAACCAGGTCTTTCTTTGCTCAATCAGTATGAGGGAAGCCTCATTTTTTTTTATGGCTTGGATTTCCAAAATACATGAGAGGAATGAGGATATTTTCTCAAAGGCAGGTTAATCCTAGGTTATACTAAGTCTTTTTACGTCCTTAGTTATAGCATTGCAAAATCCTCTCATAGAATCAGGGTTAGGCAAGTAGATGAAAAATAATGGTGGTAGTAAGGAACTATGAGCAGTAGAGGAAAAAAGCATGTCATTTCAAAAGACTTAGTAAAGACATTTTGGAGAAGAGCAAAAGATGAATAAATGCTTCGGTAAAAATCTTGCTGTGTCACTAAAGTATAGCAGCTTGAGGAAAATGAAAACCACGCGGGTGGAATGAAGGCCACCTATAATGTTCACGTCCTAATTAATCCCCATGTGAATGCAGTCCCTGTGTGCCACACGGGACTGTGAAGGTGTGACTCAGTAGAGATTCTGAGATGATTATCCAGGTCCACCCTAAACAGGAACCCTTGGAAGAGAAAGAGTGGGGATGCTAGGCAGGGAAGGCGCGGGGGGTGGGGTGGAAGAAGCCTTGTGTATCATGCACACTAGCCGTGAAGACAATAGGCAGCTTGAGCCGAGATGTGCAGGTGGCCTCAGAAGCTGGGGAAGCAGGAGCCGATCTCTCCAGTAGAGCCTAGAGCCTGGAGAAGGAGTACAGCTCTACAGCCACCGTGACTCCAATTGTGTCCCTTAATATCCAGCTTAGAGTTCTGACTTTGAGGACTCCAAGATTACATAGATAGATAGATAGATAGATAGATAGATAGATAGATAGATAGATAGATAGATAGATAGATAGATACATGAGGGAATGAGGATATTTTCTCAAAAGCAGGTTAATCCTAGGTTATACTAAGTCACTGGAGGTTAACAGTGAGACCAAGAGCCTAAAGACGAGGCCCTTTCCTCTGGGGAATCATTCTTATTTGGACATGTGTTCTCTCTGGAAATGATGGTCAGCTGGCTCCATAACTGGCGTTGGACCCTCTTCACCCTTGTTAAGCAGGAGCTAGGGCTTCTGTGTTCCTCAGATGCAAAACATCTGTTGTTCCAGAAAATCTCTCTGATTGTTGGCAAATTTAATTCCCCCATGTGTTATGCAGAGTTATGTGTGCAAGAACTATAGCCAGATAGTCCCATGTTCCAAGCCCTCAGACCCACAGAAATCCATTCATCCCCATGCCTGTCCCTCTCCGGGGTAGGGAGGTGCACAGCACTCATGAAGCCATGGCCACCTGCCTTCTGCTTCTTGTCTGGCTCCTGTCCACAGCAAACCCTGGAGAGTTGAAGTCACTGTAGTTAGCAGTGATGCCCTGGCATCTGTGGTCCCATCTATGCAGGTACTCCCCAGATTCATGCTATTTCTACGGGAAAACAGTTCTTAATTTTCATGAACAGTTTACAACTTGCACTTAAGTAGTTGAAGAGAGAGTCACACTCAGTTGAGGGATTGTCCAGTCAGATTTGCCTGTGGCCTCCTCTGTGGGGATTGGCTTGATTGATGTGTGAGGAAGAGCCCGCCTGCTGTAAGTGTTCTTGGGCTGTGAGAGCAAGCTGGCTGTGCGGAGTTGGCAAAAGCAGCATACCTCCATGGTCTCTGCTACACTTCCTGCTGAAGCCTCTGCTGACTTCCCTCAATGAAGTAGTGTGACCTGAAGCTAAAAGCTGCACTAGTCCTTTCCTGGGCAAAGTTGGTTTTGGTGAAAGTACTCTATCACAGCAACAGAAAAAGTGTACTAGGGGATGCAGACATGACATGGAAGCAGAAGCAAAACTGTGAGGGAAGGAGACCCATGGGAGAGGAGAAGAAAGGGGAAGAGAGCTGGGTGTGAGAGAGCATGCTCCAAGTGCAGCCATATATGTCTGACAATGGCCCACGTGACCCAATATAACAAAAAAATCGTAGCTACTGTGATGGAAATAAATTATAGAGTGGTGTATGAACTCAAATATCGTTGTGTACAGTGCAGTCATAGAACAGAGGCACTAGAGAAGGGTTTCTTCAGTTCAGAATCTGACTTTGAACCTTTTTTCTGGTGTGTGTGTGTGTGTGTGTGTGTGTGTGTGTGTGTGTTTGTACATGTGTGTGTGCGTGCACACGCATATGAAGGCCAGAAGTCTACCTTGCATGTTATTCCTTAGGAGTCATCTGACTTGTATCTTGAGACAGGATGTCTCATTGGCATGAAACTATCCAGTAAGCTAGACTGGCTGGCCAGAAAGTCCTAGGGACCTGCTTGTCTCTGCCTCCCATCCTACAGTGCTGGAAATGCAAATGTGCATCACCATGCCTGGCTTTTCTATGTGGGTTCTGGAGAATTGAACTCAGGTCCTTCAATATGAACAACAATCACTTCCTGGACTGAGCCGTCTCCACATTCCCTGAGCCATCATCTCCACAGTCCCTGAGCCGTCTCCACAGTCCCGGAGTAGTCTCTACAGTCCCAAGCCATCTCCACAGTCCCCGAGCCGTCTCCACGGTCCCTGAGCCATCATCTCCACAGTCCCAGAGCAGTCTCTACAGTCCCCGGGCCATCTCCACGGTCCCCGAGCTGTCTCCACAGTCCCTGAGACGTCTCCACGGTCCCTGAGCCGTCTGCACCCTCCCTGAGCTGTCTCCCCATCCCTGGGCCATCCATGCCATCCCCATCCATTCTGTTCTGCATTCCTGAGTGTTCGATCATTTGAATGATTGTGGCCGCATGAACCTGTGCAGGGCTCTGACGACTAGAGCTTAAGTCATATTTACACACAAATCAGTCATAAACACATTATGTCCAAGTACTTTGCCTTGACATTTCATCCTCACGCATAGCATTGCAAGCACTGTACGCTGACATCTTAGACTCACAACTGTCATTTCCTAAAGTCACCATTTTCCCCAAAGAGGGCAACACTTCTAAATTAATTTTGTCTTTTCATTTCTAGTTTTCATGCAAAGATGAAAAATATGTAATACCTATGTTAGCTCTACTATGAGCAGCAGAAATGTTCAAGTGGTTAACAATGGTGGTTTAACAATGTCATCAGGTGTTTCAGAAAGAAACTGAACCCTGCCCAATAATGGCTCTTTGTCTTCACACAACCTATGGAATTGGTATAGCCAAGTGCATTCTGTTATAGATGAAATATTTGACATTATTGCTATCTCTGTTGTTGATTCAGTTTCCACACACTGTTAAAAATAAAACATTTCACAGAAGTAATTTAAATATGATTTTTGGAGGAGTATTGAACTGTGGGAGAAATCACACACTCTTAATACTGTTGGGAACCCAAATGGTCTTGGCAGGGATGTTTTGATGATGCTTGCCACATGGCTAAGGAAAGTAGAAATAGACAAGAGGGGAGACATCAAACACAGAAGCTGCTGAAGCATAAGGGAAACAAGAGTGAAAAGACAGTGTAGAGTGGGAGTAAATATTTGCAGAATGTATGCCTAAAGTATCATGAATGTCCAAAGTATGTACAGACATCTAAGGGGCTCAGTGGGTGAAGACACTGGATGCTGATCTATGCAAGACTGATAGACCGAGCTGGCAATGCATTCCATGATATATGTGCCTCATCCCTCTCCTCCCTCTCTCTCTCTCTCTCTCTCTCTCTCTCTCTCTCTCTCTCTCTCTCTCTCTCTCTCACACACACACACACACACAGACACACACACAACACATGTGCACAATAAATAAATAAATAAGTGCACCTTTATTTATGGGTATTTATTCAATACCCATAAATAATCAAGTAAGAAACCCAATTATAAAGTGGGAAAAATGCAAAATACAACATGCACACTCATTACACATTACAAAGAATGTAATAATTTCCTTTTAGAGGAGAGAGCCCCTGAAAGCTGTCCTCTTCCTGCCTTGTGTGCCATGGTGCTCATGTGTTCCCCAACCCAGAAAATAAGTCAACAAGTATAAATTTGACAAAGCAATCAAATAAATATTTCTCCAAAAGAGACATGGCAATGGACAACAGACATATGCAATAAACTCCCACATGATCAAGCCTTGAGGACACGCAGAGGGAACTAAGCCAGATTCAGAAGGACTGCACAACTCTGTTAAAGTGGGATTTCTAAGTCAGCCAAACTCATAGGATAGAAACTAAAATGACATTTACTTTAGACTGGGAGAAGGCAAAAACAAGGCAATGCTACTCAAAGACTTTACAGTCACAGAGCATAAAAATATTCTAGATATTTATAACAGTGTGTGTTCAGTTAGCATTACTAAATAGGATGCTTAAAACTGGTTGTGAAACTTCTGTTTACATTATGGGGTTGGTGGGGGGCTTCATGTATCAATCAGGGTGGTCTTGAACTTACTATGTAGCCAAGACTGGTTTTTAACACACAATCCTTCTGCCTCTGCTCTTTAAATGCTTGTTTGTTAAGAAGAATTTTGAAAGTCAAATGGGGAAGAAATATCTTTAGAACTATTCAGTAGCATACACATAATTTGTACCCAATCAAGCTATAAGAGTCCTTAAAAAGAAATGTTAGTAGCTATAAAGTGTAAATATATGTATATACAGACCAAACTGCAGAAATGCACTATTTTGCACACATAAACCTATGATGAAGCTGACAGTGGATAAAAGTATTTTTGCCTGGAACTTTATCATGCCTTGATCTAGGTACATCTGAGATGTAACCATAGCCTGTGTCTTCTACCTCACTACAGTGGAGAAGGTGTTCTTTCTGTAGACAAGGGCCTCCATAGCCCTGGTGCTGTGCTTTTGCTGCCTTGATTCTCAAGGACGTCACTTCTACAGGGCTCTTCTTGTCTTACTCTCACTCACTCCTGCTTTCTTCATCTGGGTCTCCTGTAGTAAGGCTGTCCTTACTACAATATAGAACCAAGGATGACCTGGAATTTTGTTGGAGTCCCCGTGTGCCCTCACACCTGTTTATATGACTAGGGGATCAAGTCCAGGGATTCATGCATGCCAGTCAAGCACTGCCCTGTAGACTGAGTTTTCCTTCTCAACTGCCAGTTCCCAAATAACGACATGGAGACTTAATATTAATTATACATGCTCGATCAATAGTTCAGGCTTGTTACTAGCTAACTCTCACATTTTAAAATAATCTGTAGCTCTTATTTACCCTCTGTCATGTAGCGGTACCTTCTTTTAACATGGCACGTTCATATTGCTTCTTCTGTGTCTGCTCATGACTCCCCAGACTCTGCCCTTCTTTTTCCCAGCATTCTCTCTGCACTCAAAATCCTGCCTAGCTATCGGCCAATCAGCTTTTTATTAACAATGAAAACAATACATTTTCACCGTGTACAGAGGTTATTCTCAGCATTCTACCAACTGAACTACATCCCCAGCTCAAACTTCTTTCTCTCATCATCAACACAATTGTGTCACAGCACTTTCCATCCCTTAAACATTTCTTCCCTTTGTGACAAATTCGCCCCCAACTGGCAGTCTACCATTCTAAGCATCCTCAGTAAAACTTCTCTGAAGAGTTTTTTATAACGGGTACCTCTACTTACCATCATTACTCTTTTGTTCATTTTTTTTCCCTGCCAACTCATGATAGGATCCTGACCTGCACTAACTCTGTCCTTTTTGATGACCTCTGTTTGTAAAGCAAGTGGTCATTCTTGTATTTTGTTATATTATTTATAATGTTATTTAGGACATACTTGTGCTGGAAAATATTTTCGTTGTTGCTTTGGGATTTGAGTTCCACTGGTATCTTGATTTTAAATGGGAGCCGTGAGTTAGCCGATATCTGTCTGCTCTTTTTCATTGCCCCAGAGAGAAATGGTGAAGGGTGTTGAGGGGCGACAAATGACAAGCACCCCAACAAATACCTCAAGACACAGTATCACATGCATGAAAGGATTTGTATGAGGCAGAGGCTGAAACAAGCTTAGTTATCTGATTGAGGTTCTCAAACTGGAGCCTGTGGTGGAGACTGCTTCCTTTCTCAGAAGCTGGCTAAAGAAGTCTTGATTCAAAAGCCCTGGGGCATGTTGGTGAGTCTGTACTTCCAGCACATTCATCTGTAAGGCTGAGCCTGCCTTCAGTGGCCATACTTTGTCAACTGACTCAGCTAGCCTACTCCAGAGAGAGAGGTCAAAGATCTCTGACGTGCCTGTGACACACACAGCTCACACAACTTCAAATTGAGTTCTGCCTTTAAAAGACAGTAAAAGATATGTTAGTAAGCATTTTCTTCTACCAGAAAACAAAATATGGCCGTTCCTTACCCTGTGAAAAAGATCACCTGCTTGTGGCTGGCCATTAGTCTCGTAGAGCTAGAAGACTGTTTTCAAAGGAACACCCTTTTGGCTAGGTAAATAACGTCAAGATGTACAGGGAATGTCCATTATGTCTGGAAGCCACCTTTTGAAGAAGCTCATATGTCACACAGAGTCACTTAGTCAGGGCAAAAAGTCCATGTCAGAGTCTTCAAATCTAGACCAAACAGAACAAAGATCAGAAGGCCCTGATTATGTTTCCAGGCTAATTGAAGCCATGGAATCAGTTGTTTCAGAAGTAATTCTCACTTCAGGATCAATAGCTATGACGACAGACTGAGAGGGCAAAGAAATCATTTACGGGAACTGTGGTCAGTGCAGTGAGTGACTTTTAGGGCTCTTGGACTCCTTTACTTCCATAAATAGGATTCCTTCCCTACCACACCCGAGTAATAGCTGTGTGCCTTGGAGATGGTTTTTCTTTTTATTTCCATCTTCTCGTTTTCCTGCTCCCATGTGGCCATACTGGTGTCTCTAAATAGAGTCCTGTGAGCTTACTCTCCGTCCTGCCGTCCTGGGTGCTTACTCTCTGTCCTGCTGTCCTGTGAGCTTACTCTCCGTCCTGCTGTCCTGGGTGCTTACTCTCCATCTTGCCATCCAATGATTTTACTCTCCGTACTGTGAGCTTACTCTCCGTCCTGCTGTCCTGTGAGTTTACCCTCTGTCCTGTAGTCCTGTGAGCTTACCCTCTGTCCTGCAGTCTTGGGAGCTTACTCCCCATACTGTGGGCTTACTCTCTGTCCTGCTGTCTGTGAGCTTACCCTCTGTCCTGCACTCCTGTGAGCTTACCCTCTGTCCTGCACTCCTGGGAGCTTACCCTCTGTCCTGCACTCCTGGGAGCTTACCCTCTGTCCTGCACTCCTGGGAGCTTACTCTCTGTCCTGCAGTCCTGGGTGCTTCCTCTTCATTCTTCATTTCACTGCCTAAGACAGGATTGGGGGGTTCTCTCTTTTCCACTGGCCTAGCCACTGATAGGTGCTTGTAGGTGACTATAGTCACAGTTATAATGCCCCAGTTTCTCAGGTTTCAGTCTTAAAACCGCCTCTTAGCACTGCCTGGGTTCAGGTCCTTGCTACTTTCCCCTAGCTCCTGTCCCATGTACATTCAGTGTCAGCTGTTGGAAGCTCAGTGGGTGTGCTAGTGCGAATGTAACTGGCCCTCATAATCTCATAGGGAGTGGCACTATCAGGAGGTGTGGCCTTGCTGGAGTGGATATGGCCTTGTTGGAGAAAGTGTGTCACTGTGGGGGTGGGCTTTGAGGTTTCCTATGCTCAGGATACAGCACATTTAGTCAATCAACTTTCTGTTGGCCTGCAAGATGTAGGACACTTGGCTATTTCTCCTGCACCATGCCTTCCTGCATGCCCCCATGCTCCCCACCATGATGGACTGAATCCCTAAATTGTAAGTCACACAATTAACTATTTCCTTTATGAGAATTGCTGTGGTCATGGTTTATGAGAATTGCTGTGGTCATGGCATCTCTTCACAGCAATAGAAACCCTAACTAAGACATGGACTAGTTTGTGCTAACTAAGACATGGACTAGTTTGTGCAAACTAAGACATGGACTAGTTTGTGCTAACTAAGACACGGACTAGTTTGTGCTACCTAAGACATGGAGTAGTTTGTGCTAACTAAGACACGGACTAGTTTGTGCTAAGCACAGTAGGGAACAAACAAATGTCTTTTCATTTATTTAGCATTTGGGGTGTGGGGGAAGGAGGGACAACAGTCAACAGCAGATGTGTTTTTCAATTTTCTCCACCTTATATTTTGAGACAGAGTCTCACACAGAACCTGGAGCTCAGTGATTTGCCTCGTCTGTCTGGTCAGCAGGTCCCTGGGATTGTTCTGTTTTCGTACTATCAAGACTTGGGCTACCAACATGTGCCACTGTGTCTAGCTTTTATATGGGTACTAGGGATCCAAACTCACTCTTCATGCTTCTGTGGCAAGATCTGGACCCAGTGAACCATCTCCCTAGCCCTCTGGTCCTTTAAGTCATTACTATGATTACCTCTTGCCCAGGAACCAGCCAAGCCTTGGAGGTGCCCTGGGCTCTCCTGTGGAGTTGGAGCTTTCATGGTTTCTGCATCACCCAGGGAGGTTTTCTGCACGGCTGTTGAAGTCTCATTTCAACTTCAGTGTTATGCAGTCTATCTCTGCTCTCCGATGCCCATGACTGTCCCCTTTAACACAAAATACACCAGAGGAGTCCATATTTTATATTATTTGACAATACTGGGTCTGTTTATCCCTTCTGGCTGCAGCTCACACTAGGCCTTGCAATGCTAGGCAAGCACTCCACCACTGGGCATATCCCCAGATCATGGCTTTTGAGAGACAGTCTCCCTTTATAGCTCAGCTGGGTCTAGTCTTTGCCAGGCTGACTTTAAACTCATGACTCTCTTGCCCATGCCTCTCAAGTGTTACTATTAAAGATACATGTCACCAGCGCCAGCTTCAGTCTGCTTCTATTATTATTATTATTATTATTATTATTATTAATACTATTATTATTGCATGTATATGTATATATCAAAGTGTGGGTCTGTACCTGTGAGTTCAGTGCCTACAGATGCTCAGAGGATGTTGGATCCCCTAAGACTGGAGTTACAGATGTTATGAGCTAACCTACATTCTGAAAACTGAGCTCTGGTCCTCTGGAAGAAGAGATATGTTCTTAACCACAAACCCATCTCTCCAGGCCCAGGGGTCTGCTTCTGGACCATGGGTGGGCCCTGGACTTAGTATGCTATTTCTGACATTATATGCTCCCTCTAGGATTGATTTATAGCTGGAAGAGTAGAAAGAGACAACAGTTCAGTTTCCTGTAACTTAGCAAAGACATATTCTAAGAGACACACCATTTTATGACACCATGTCCTTGTGCAAACACTTTTGTGTCCACTTATATAAACACAGATGTAGGGCATTGCCACCTTAGGGCTATAAGAAGCCCAATGTGTAAGACTGCTGCACTATGTTATTTCAAAATAATAAATATATTGCTTTATATATTGTATATAAAAAAATTTAAAAACCTTTAAAATGAATAAGTATGAGTACAGTCTAAAATATTGGAAAAAGGACAGCACAGTAACACATAAACCACCAATATGGCCATTCAGTATCATTATCAAGTGTATGCTGCACATGATTAAAATTAAATGGTCTGTGCTTCTCTGTGACTGGCAGCATAGCTGGTTAGTTCTTACCAGCAACACCAGAAACACCCAAGTAATGCTTCCTGCTGGAAGCAGGGTGTCCCAACAGCTCCATGTCACTAGGCTTCAGGGTGTCCCAACAGCTCCATGTCACTAGGCTTCAGGGTGTCCCAACAGCTCCATGTTGCTAGGCTGCAGGGTGTCTCAACAGCTCCATGTCACTAGGCTTCAGGGTGTCCCAACAGCTCCATGTCGCTAGGCAGCAGGGTGTCCCAACAGCTCCATGTCACTAGGCAGCAGGGTGTCCCAACAGCTCCATGTCGCTAGGCAGCAGGGTGTCCCAACAGCTCCATGTCACTAGGCTGCAGGGTGTCCCAACAGCTCCATGTCACTAGGCAGCAGGGTGTCCCAACTCCATGTCACTAGGCAGCAGCGTGTCCCAACAGCTCCATGTCACTACGCAGCAGGGTGTCCCAACAACTCCATCACTAGGCTGCAGGGTGTCCCAACAGCTCCATGTCACTAGGCAGCAGGGTGTCCCAACAGCTCCATGTTGCTAGGCAGCAAGGAGTCCCAACAGCTCCATGTCACTAGGCAGCAGGGTGTCCCAACATTACAGCCTTACAGCCCCACCACGCACTATGCAGTGTGCTGTTGCCTGAGCTTTGTTACATAGTGCAGGATTGTCCCGTAACTGATCCCAGGGTGGTACAAGTCATTGGCATATGTGATGAGAGGAAAGAATACATGGCGCACCTTTATTAAAGCCATCAGCAGTTGACGATTCTTTCCACATTAAACAACCATGTTGTCTGCTCACTCTAGGGCTAGTTTGCGGAACCAGAGTGGTCTAAGCATGTGGGACCAGAAAACGGATTCATTGTCTCTCATGTCATAAAGGTGACTACAGCCAAAACCGTCCCAGACTGACTGTGTCACCTCCTTGTTTGGACTCTCCTTGGTAGTACCAGTGTTGCATTTTATTTTCATTTATACTATCTCAGTCGATCCCCAGTACCAAATAAACAATGGTGCTTGGCAGTAATCCCAGCACTCAGGAAGATCAGAAGTTCAAGATCTTCCTCAGTTGTATGTATATACGATGAGTTAGTTCAGAACCAACCAGAGCTACATAAAGCCATATACCAAAAAGAACAGAAAGGAAGAGAGAGACTGCCTTAAACAGCACCGGAGGGGTGGCTTGGAAGAACTCCTCCCCAGTACTCAGCTCCAGCATCTGGATAAATTGGTCATGATTTTCTGTGTCCTTACAGGACAGCAGCAGGTTTTATGTATTCTTTTTTGTCTGCTTTTAAAAATATAAATATTTTATTAATTTATCGAAAATTTTGTGCAACATGTTTTGAGCACATTTACCCCTAGCTCCTACCCTTAACTCCTTCCAGACACACACCACAACTTTACATCCTTTAAAAAATAATAACCCACCCATTACCTTTTATACTGTTCATATAGATCTAGGTTTGTGACCATACACTAGAGTGTGGCCACAACCATACAGGACCCACACCCTTAAAAGATTCTCCCTCTTCCAGGAGCTATGAATTGCCCAAAACGTATCAGTTAAAGGTTGGGCCTCATGAACCCTTCCCATTCCATGCTGGAGCACTGACTGGCTTGATCTTGTGTGCGTCTTGTGTGGGCAGCCACAGCTGCTGTGAGCTCATAACAACACATGAGAACAGTAAGCTTACTGCTGGTCCTGGGCAGAGAATAAGTGATCTTAGAGGGCTCAGCCACAAAGGGATATCACACCCTCTCCCCAAACTCAAGGACCACCTTGGGAGAGGAGGTGGGAAGATGGTAAGAGCTGGGGGTCGGGGAGTACCTGAACAAAACGGCATTTTCTAGGTCTAGCAGTCTTACACCAACTTGTACAATTTTGTGTTCTTGTTTGCATTTTATCACTAACATCTGCCTATGTTTTTTTGAAATCACAATATTTAATTGCAACATACTTGATAATATATATATTAAATATAATTTAGTTAGTTCTATTAATTCTGGATAATTTCTGTGTCCCTTTTAGTCACATTTGGCCTCTACAAAGTGTTCCTTAAGATCTGATTCCAGGAGTGAGTGGGATTACTGTATGACATGAAAACCTCCTTAATTATGACTCCAAGCCTAGCAGAACTCCAGTCTCCAGGAAGCTGAGTGCTTAAATACAATTTGCATATGTTTCTTTGTCAAGGTGCCTCACAGCCAGGGATGGATGGTCCCTTTGGGCAATGTGCTTTGATAGGACTTTGTGAGGGTTGTAATCATATATAAACCTGACAATGTTCCATACATGTCTATTGAGGAGCTCCCAAGACTTGGCAAGAAGTCAGGGACAGTCAAAGAGACTCAGGGTGTGATCACATCTTCATCTTTGTGCTAGTCTTTTGTTTGTTTGTTTATGGCACTCAAGCCCTTTCTTCAAAATTCACGGTCAAGGGGTTGGCTGGATGGCACAGCCAGCAAAGTTGCTCGCTGACAAGCTTAATCCCTAAGCTTGTTTCCCAGCTCACACAGCAGGACGAGAGAACGGACTCCAACAAATTGTCCCTGCCCGCCCAAAGCATGCCATGGTGCCCTTTACATAGGAAACAAGTAAACATAATTTTAAAAAAATTCTAAAGTAAGTTCTCAAATATTTTTAAAATTTTAGGTCATATCCATCTCAAAAAGTGAGTGGGTATTTGGCTGATAAGGAAGAAGCTAAATTTTAGAATCTTGAAAATGAGGAGGGGGCAAATTTTGGTACCCCCCTCTCTACCCGTGCAGCCATACCTTATTCTCCACCCCCTCAGAAACTATGCTGGGAGGAGCAGCTTATGCACCCTATTTCTTTGTAACAGACATCAGTTCTTATCCATCTTGCTATCCCATGGACATGTGGGTGCATAAATCAATAATGAGCGTGGAGACTTAGAAGATCTAAGAATAGCACCAGAGTTCAAGGCATAAATATGTATTGGAATGTTGTCATCACTAACATTTCCCAAACAGCAAGAAAAAAAAGAGCACTGTCATTGCTAAAAATAAGAAATTGGAAGAAAATCGCTATTTCAGTCAACTTAGGAAGAAAACTAAGCAAGACTGTACATCAAGTTGAATTAAAAAGTGTTAAGTTTTAGACTAGTCTAGATAAACTGACACTTGGATTTCCTGAGAAAATATTCAAACTTTTATTATGAATTTGTGAACATCTACTTTCTCAAAATATTCTGGTATCTGGTAAATATGTAGACAAAATGGGATTCAGTTTCAACCAGTGTGTGTGTGTGTGTGTGTGTGTGTGTGTGTGTGTAGTGTGCAAGGTCTGTGTGTGCATATGTCTATATATGTGTGTGGTGTGTGTGTGTGGTGTGTATGGTATGTATGTGTACGCATGCATGTGTGTGTGTGTGGTGTGCATGGTCTGTGTGTGCATATGTCTATATATGTGTGTGGTGTGTGTTATGGTATGTGTGTATGTGCACGTGTGTGTGGTGTGTGTGTATGGTATGTGTGTATGTGCATGTGTGTGTGGTGTGTCTGTAAGCCCATCCAGCCACACCAGTGTCTGCGCCCCTCTCTCAAGGGTCTTGATGACAGGTTCTACTCACAGAGTCCTCTCACTGCCCTAACTGCTGGACCCTGCCCCATCCTACACAGTAAAAAGAATCATCTCTGGACATGAAATTCCACCAATTTCTACCCTGGAAAGCTTCACCCTGAAGAGTACCACCCCCTTCCCAGGAAACTCTGTAAACACCCTGCATCCTGTTCAGCTTGCTGCTCTTTCTCACCTGAGCTGAGGCAGCCACTATCCTGTTCTTTCCCCATCCAATAAATCTCTTGTGTGGTGTTTGCTGTGCAGTGTGACTTTGTGGTACTTTTTGGCTTCCCACTGCCAGGATACCTTTCCATCTGAGCTGTAATGCTTACAATGTTTGTGTGGTGTGTGTGTATATGTGTGCATGTGTGATGTATGGGTATGTATATATGTGTGTGTATGCATGCATGTGTTTGTGTGTTCTGTGTGCTTGGTATTTGTGTGTTCTGAGTTTGTGGTATATGTGTGTAATATGTGTGTATTGTATGTATATGGTATATCAGCTTATTAGTATGTGTGTGTGTGCATGTGTGATGTGTGTGCATATAATTGTATTTACTTGTTGGTTTGGGTATACATGTGGATGCATGTGCTTCTCTTCTCTTTTTTCTCACCCTTTATCTTTCATCCATACTTGTCTTATTCTTTTATTTATTTTTATAGATATATTTTATTATTTATGTTCATGAGTATTTTGTCTGTGTGTATGTATAAGATGACTTGGTGGTTAAGAGCACTGCCTGCTCTTCCAAAGGTCTTGAGACTAATTCCCAACAACGACAAGGTGGTTCACAACTATCTGTAATGAGATATGGTGCTCTCTTGAGAAAGGGACCTGACCAGTTGTCCTTATCAGCTTAGACCCTGAAACCCAACATGGACAAGTTCAACAGAACCACCATATATGGCTGCCCATGTATGCTTCAGCATTGCCAGGGCATAAATTTTATTGCAAATTTCATGTCCACATGCATGCGTGATGCCTACAGAGTTCAGAAGCAGCTGTTATGAGTCACCACGTGGGTACTAGAAGCTGAACCTGGGTCCCCTGCAAGAGAAGCAAGTGCTCTTAAGGGTGGAGTCAACATTCCAGCCCCGCTTTTATCTTTATATTTTGAGAAAGGTTCAGCTCTCTCATTGACCGGATTAGGCTGGCTGGCCAAAGAGCATCATGGATCTGTCTGCTTCCACCACTGCCCAAGGGCCAGAATCACAAGAGGATATCTCGACCCCTGACTTTTTCCATGGGTTTCTCAACACCTGAACTCAGGTCCTCTGCCTGGTAGAACAATTTCTGTGGGACCTGGTGTTTGTTGCTGTTGTTTCCTTCTGGTTTCCTGGGGCAGTATCAATCACAGACCAAGATAGGCTCAAGCTCATGGATTTAAGTGTGTCTGGCGTTGAACTCCTGATCTTCTTGCCTCCACCTTCTGAATACTGGGATTATAGTCATGTGCCACCATGCCAAGCTTCAACTAATGTATGCTTACTTACCTTTGAGACAAGCACAAAGCTGGCTGAGAACCCATTGTTGATAATATTTTGATATAAATATCAGTTAAAATATGTAACTATTACAGTTTCTGAATTTTTATGAGGTTAAGTTTACTGTGGATACATCAGAGAGAAGAATAAGAAAAGAAGAAGAAACCACTCTCATTTCCTCTATAAATAAAACTTTTTCCCATAAGGAAGGATTTGATGGTTAAATAATATGGTGTTCAAATTTCTCATTGTTTTATTGAGGGCTAACGGAGGACTTACAATGTTTATAAGCTATAATTGAATCCATTAATGAATCAGTGGTCATTGCTGTATTAAATCCCCATTTGACAATTCCAAGATACTAAAATAGGGATGTGGGAAACATTAGAGACATCATTTTGTTCTTTAATGTAATTCTGCGGTACCAGGAAAGTTTCTCTGAGCTATAAGCTGTCACAGGCTTATAGTCTCTTAAGGTTTCCAATTTTGGTTCATGATACCCCTTTGCACTCAAGATAGATGGTGGGGAAAAAGAGAAGAGAAGCACACACACCCATATGTACACCCGTGGTAACAACTAAATACAACCACAGACTCTATCAAAATGGTAGACCAGCTAGCCAAGCAAACTGCTGGTCACACTCGGTATTATAGCTGGCTTGGCAGGGGTGAAGATATCTAAAAGGACATTTGTATTCTTTCTCTTACCATCAGTCTGTGAAACATGACACCTCAGAGAGCTAGAATTTCCTCCAGGAATCTCATGGTGGGAAAAGGAAAGTCTCAAGCCTGGCACAAGTTAGAGGAGGACCTTGTCTCTGGAAAGGGATTTCACAGCGTGGGTGACCTGCCAGACAACTTTCAGGAGAGGTTGGCGCAGAGACAATGATTAGTGGGGCTACACCTTGACCAGGCCTGGTTAGCTGTAACTCCAATCCTTTACTTTCACCTAAACTTTGTGTTAAGAACCCAGAGATGGCCTGAGGGTATCACTGGATCTCTTTGTCCCTCTTCCCAATGTGACCACACTGAATAAATATCCCTTTCTTGTATTTTACTACTAATTTGGCTCTTCTACTTGGCTTATTAGGGACAGGTGGCTGAGCCTGGCTTTCCAGGGCACAGACTGTGATCCCAAGTTCAGTAACTATAGAACTTGATTTGAGGTTCTAGCTTGAGGGGAATTTTTGTTAGTTTTCTTGCTTGTAAATGTGTTTTATTAGACTGAATCTCTTGTAGCCCAAGATGACCTCAAACTGTGTAAGGTGACTTTGAGTTTACAGAGGAGAAAGTCTGTGCTTGCTTGTCAATTGACTGCATACGGTGTCACTAAAACCCAACTTGCTGCACACTCTTTTGAGGGATTTCCTCAATTGGATTATTGGAGGGGGATGACCTAAGTCTGGGCTATACCTTCTGGTGTTATGATTTTAGCCAAACCAGCATGGATGGCACTTCTGGGTTCCAGGGCCACGTATGTACAAACAAGCCCTCAAAAATACCTAGTCACCCCAGGGGCCTTAAAAGGCCCCACATGACCCACGTGTGGAATGGTTGCACCACCTTTGTATGACCCAGCTATGTGAGTCCATGCGCTCATGCACTAGGCAGCCTTTAAAAGCTGGACGCGCCATCTTCAGCCCTCTCTTTCTGCACACTGATTCCCCAGGCCTGTGCTGTGTCTTCTCTAATAAACTCCTAAGTGGAGTTATTGTGTGTTTCGTGCTTCACCAGGTAATTTCAGCTGGTTCACCTTACACCCTCATAGCAGATATGGGAGAAGGAATCTTCTGCTTTTTGCTTTCTTGTCCTCGCTGTCACTGTCCAGTTCATCTGTCCTATTTCTGCGTTCAGTATTAAATCTAGCTTTTCCAGGATCTCAACATAAATGGAGACCAGCAGCTCTCCAGGAACCCCTCAGCATTCCAGTGCTGGATGGGGTCTGATGAGATCTCTGTTGTCGTGTACTAAACAATGGCTGCTTTCTTGGCCTTCCAAACATGAGAGCCATTGTTGGACTACCCAGACCACATCCTATAAGCCTGTCTAATAAATAAACACACAGAACTCCATTCTATCAGTTCTGTCCCTTTGGAGAACCCTAAATAACACAGAGCCCAAGAGTGCACAGGGGAATCCAGCACCAAACATTGCAGCATGTGTCAGGTGAGCTTGTGGGATTTACTAGAGCTGGCCACTGAGGTGAGACAGAACATCATGTGACTGGGTGGAGCAGTTCCCGGAGTGACGGCAGCAGACCATAAAGAGAGACAGACAGATGGGCATGCCACGAGACCACACCACAGGTCTCCAAAGGTGCCTGGTTGGGGAAGGGAGCCATGCGATGGGCAAGAGACAGAGACATGGATAGGCATGCCATGCAGAGTGTAATCCTTTGTGTCTTCTTTGTCTAAACTCACACTTATGAGACTTCATCATGTTATTTCTGTTGTTCTCTTTAACTTCTCTAGAAGCTTTTATTTTTATTCATGTAATTGTGTGGATCCTTGTGAGTGTAGGACAGGAGGACATTGGATCTCTTGGAGCTGGAGCTGGAAGTAATTATGAATTGCCTGACATGGGTGCTGCGAACTGAACTTAGGTCCCCTGTGTTATGGTTTAGATAAAATGCTGCAAGTCCCCAAATGATGGCAATGGGCAGTGGGCCACAAGACCATAGTAGGCCATGCTGCAGGTCCCCAAGTAGTGGCAGGCAGTGGGTCCTGAGACCATGGCAGGCCACGAAGGCAGCCAGGTCCCAGGCAGGAATAGTGCAGTTCCCTGAGTGGCTACAGTGGTCTATGAGTCCCAGGCAGGGAGCTGTGTGGTGGGTGAGGGACCATGACAGGGTAGCCATTCCCACAAGGAGAGACAGATGGATGGGCACAAGACCATGCAGCAGGTCTCCAAAGGTGGCTGGTCCCAGGCAGGGAGCCACATGGCAGGTGAGAGACAGACAGATAGGCATGCCATGCAGAGTGAGGTTGGATATTTATTTAGTGGGTTATGGAAGGGAAAGGAGAGAGGGGGAGAATAGCAGAGAGGGGGGGCAGAAAAGGGGGAGAGAGGGGAGAAACAGAGAGGGGGAATGGGAGAAGTGGGGAGAAGGAAGAGGCAAAAGCTGCCTATTTGAGAGAGAGAGACTGAAAAGGAGGTACTAAGGCTTGAAGCTGAAGATCAGCTTGCCTCCACAGATAGGGGAGGGGGTGGGCATGGCTTGTCTCTTAAAGGGACAGGGCAGACCATTACACCCTGGAAGAACAGAAAATGCTCTAAACTGATGAGTGATCCCTCTGGCCCTCATTTTATTTTGTATTATAAACATGTCATTATTTATTCATTGCTACACTCTGATGAACATTTATAGCAGAAAATAAGGCAGATTCACCATTGAATGGTTCTAAGAGTTGAAGGGGTATGTATGCATGGTTGTAATGATATAGATAAAATGGCACTGTTCCCTCAGTGGCAACAAGGGCAGTGGGACACAAGGGGCAGCAGGTCCCAGGCAGGGAGCTGCACATGGCAGGTGAGAGACAGATGGATAGGCACACCATGCAGAGTGGGGCTGGATATTTATTCAGTGGGTTATGAAGGGGAAATGAAAAGGGGAAAGGGGAGAAGCAAGACGAGCAGAAATAAAGAGGTTGAGAGAGAGAGAAGGAAAGAGAAATGGGGGAGGGAGAGGAGAAGCTACCTCTTCAAGAGAAAAGAAAGGAGCTCAGGCTGGAAGTGAAAGGAAGCTTGCCTCAGCTGACTGGGGAGGGAGTGGGTGTGGCTCGTCTCTTATAGGAACAGGATAGACCATTACATACCCATCTCTTTTTTATAATAAAAATGTGGGAGGTTAGGCACAACAAGTTAAAGGAATTGGGACAGCACATACTGAAGACTTCTCCCTGCTTATTTGTGGGTGTCGTCTTGGGGGGTGAGCCTGAGAAAGCAGGGTATTGGTCACATCCTGAGGTAATTGGTCTCCTTACTCATGTCCAGTGTTTGTAGTATGGGAATGTCTGGTGTCTCTTAAAACTGTTTAAGGTATTGGCAGAACAGAAGACAAAGTTAAGTTTAGAAAAAATAAAAACTTTAGGGCCAGAGATTTGAGAGGAGTGTATCTGACCTGTTTAAGGTGGATCCTTTAATTCAGCCCCCTGGAACTCACAAAAAAATTTTGGGTTTGTGAAAACATAAGTTATAAACAGTAGCATATTTATGTCAGAAGGACTGTGACAGATATTTTTGCATAATGAAAGTATTTTTAAGATTATGAAAGGCAGCATGAGAGAAAGATTTATAGTGTGCACTTGTCCTCACACCTTTATAACAGAGGATAGAGGTTATCCTGGATGATCTCTCTCAGTGGGGACCACTTGCAAACGGTCCTAAAGAAAAGAAAAGAAAAGAAAAGAAAAGAAAAGAAAAGAAAAGAAAAGAACAGCTTAATAACTTTTATTTGTATTTTACTGAAATTTGTTTGGTGAGGTTGCCCTTTTAAACTGACAAAACCTCTCAGTTGTCAAACTGCATCAGACATCTTTGAAAAGGATAAAATTTTACTTGAGTTATTGATTAAAAAACAACAAAGAACTTACTTGTTTGGCACCTAGAGCTACTCCTCAGGGTCCTCCCTGGTTCCTGAGGGTTGTATTTTCCTTTTTCTGTTTATCACAGGGCCTGCAAGGCTCCAGAAGATCCTGTGGGCTAAGAAATCTGTAGGAAGATAAGCCTACCTTTACCTGAGCAACTAGGCTGTTGATTCCAGTGATTCTGTCCATGTCTGGAGATCTTCAGTTTGGATGAAAGACAGTTTTTTTTCCCAATGATCGGTGCTTGGCAACTGAAACAAATTGCAGTTGGTTGTTGTTCTGTGCCCATTTGTCTTCTGTCTTCTTTGGAGGAAATAGAGTGCTTCTAGGAGCCAACATGCCTCTTTGTTATGAAAAGTCTTTTAATAATTAAATATTTAAATGTCATATTCCCCCAGATCTCTGAAAAGTTTGAGGCTGTTTACCTGGTATGGATGAGCTATAACTACAGTATAGAATCTGCCTGGGTAGCTGAGTCTGAGCTTGACTGTATTGGCTCTCATTTTAACAGGTAAAGCAGGATTGGATTAAGAGACTTAAAAGTACATACCAATTTAAAACATGAGACTTACTGTTTTGCTGTCTGAAATGAGATACAATGAACAGACAATTATAACATTTAATAGTAAACATAGGTATATTTAAGTTACATGTATGCATACATACACAGTGAACAGGAATTGGGTGAAGTGTATGCTTTTGGTGGTCCTTACCAAAGGCATGCCACTGCACAAAACACACATATAACAGAGTCAGTACTAGGGACCAGGCAGGGAATACCTTGGCAAAGATGGCAAGACTTGGTCACCTTATCTGGCTTTCAGTTAAGATGGCAGTGAAGTCACCTGACCTCAGTTAAGATTATGGTAAGGAACCCTGACCTCAGTCAAAATGGTGGTGGTCACATGTTGTATGGAGAAGCCATGGTTTTTGAGCCATGGGAATTTTAAACACAATAACAAGAGAGACCTAGAGGCGTGATCTGCCCTGTTGCCTAGCCCCCATGCCACAAGCTGCTGCAGGGAGCAAAGGCTGGAATTGAAAACAGCTGCCTCCTGGATCTGACTAATATTGTCAGTTTCCATGGGACCAGTGGTGGCAGGGATAGAATAGAAGGAATGGGAGTGAGAGGAAAAGAACATTTTTAGATGGGTGGAGAAAGGGCTGCACAGAGAAAAGAAAAGCAGAGCCAGCAAGGTACAGGCAGACTGTTTACAGGTGGGTGGCTGATAGTTTGAGGATTTATATTCCATAGCTGATAAAAACCTGCAAAAATAGTGAATGAACACCACAAGGCCTGTAGAAGAAGGTCTTCTCTCTATAGGCAGGGTGTTTGCTAATAAAACCTGACTGGCTTCTGGTCTGGGTGACTTGGAAGCCAGAGGCTAGAGGACATCCTGGATGGTCTCTCACAGTGGGGACCCAAAAGAAAAGAAAAAAAGAGAAAGAAAAATTCAAGGGACCCCAAGCCCCAAAGTGAATACACTGCTCATTGTGTGTGGTGCTAGTGTGGGAGGACTACCCTGGGTTGTCTGATCACATTTTTAGCTATGGGAAGCAATCAGAGATGAATGTCAGCAAAGGATTCAACCATAGCCATGAAGGCTGAAGTTGGGGGCATTCTCCCCATTCCTAGAAGCACCATAGGATTTACAGGAGCTCAATGATCAATTCCTCAGGTTCAGAAGGAAAGTTTAGCTGACTGGAAGGGGAAAACTCACCACCAAAGCTGCTGGTGTGTGTAGAGGTCAGCGTTCAGGCAGATAGAATGTGGAGCGATTGTGAAGAAACTCAGTTCCCATGTCCTCAGCTGTCCTGCCTGAGGGCAGGAGAGAACATGGAGAGAGCCGAGTCCCCAGCACCAATGTAATGGTAAAACTAAAACAACGCAGTTCCCTGAGTAGCAGCAGCAGGTAGTGGGACATGAGGGGCAACACGGCAGGTAAAAGACAGAGATGAATAGGGACACCATGCAGAAAAAGTGGGTATTTATTTAGTGGGTTATGGAGCAGAAAGGGAAAGAGGGAAGGGGAGAAGGAGGAAGAACAGAGAGGGGCAGAGAGAGAGAAACAGTGAGAGAAAAAGAGAGAGAGAGAAAGAGAAAGAAGGAGAAAGAGGAGGGGGAGAGGAGAAAAGAAGTACCACTTTGAGAGAGAGATGGAACCTGTTCCTTTAAGAGACAAGCCCCACCTACTCCCTCCCCCATCCCAGGCAAGCGGATGATGGAGGACTCTCATTGGTTAATAAAGAAACTGCCTTGGCTTTTTGATAGGGCAGGATTTAGATAGGTGGGTAGACAGAACAGAATGCTGGGAAGAAGGGAAGTTAGTCAATCCCCATGCCTCTCCTCTCTGGGTCAGACGAGATGGAGCCAGCCACCAGGTCAGACATGCTGAATCTTTCTCAGTAAGACACTACCTCATAGTGCTACACACATTACTAAATATGGGTTAAAGCAAGATGTGAGAACTAGCTAATACGAGTCTAAAACTAATGGGCCAGGCAGTGTTTAAATGAATACAGTTTGTGTGTTGTTATTTCGGGTGTAAAGCCAGGTGACCTGGAGCTGAGTGGGACGAAAAGCAGGCCTTCCCGCAGCTCTTCACTACAGAATGGCACGCAGACATGGATAACTGAATCCACAGAAAGCCTGAGAAAGCCTGAGAAAGCCTGGGAAAGAATAGAGTAAAGCATGTTTTCTTGGTAGCAGCAATTTCTCAGGTCTGCTCTGCTTGCTAGAGGCAAGAAAGTACTCTCATCTAAGAGAGGCTTCCTGACTCAGCTTTAGCTGCAAAACCCTGCAGCTCTTTTAAGAGGTCCTGCCACAAAACACTTAAATGGTGTTGATGAAAAGCTAAACACGTGTTTTTTTCTGTTTTCAGCCTTAGCAGGAAAAAAAGCTGTGCTGTTTTAAAATGCTGGCTTTCTAGGCCATCCTGCCAGGACAAACTCTGACTTTTTCAGGCAGGCAGTCCGACTGACTGTGGTCTGTGAGCAGAATGCTGCAGCTTGCTTTCGGGCAAGTACCTTGAAATGCCATAAAGTTGTGGCAATAAAAATGGCTACAGCTGGTAAGTCTGCCATGAGGCTGAAAAGCTAAGGAATGGGCTGGATCCAACCACCAAAGTCATGGCTTTAGTCCTACTGATATTGTTTGGTAAAGACTCATGTGGTCACAAAAAGAGAGATATATAGTAAAAGAAAGATTCAAAGTTGAAGAAAACGTCTAAATGGTTTACAGTGTGTTAAAAATATATGGAGGCTAAAGGTAAAGTTCTTTTTTTTTTCTTTATATCTGAAGTCCATTTTTTTTTCATATTTTTTTCATGGTTTATTTTTTTTTATATTTAAAAATTTCCATCTCCTTCCCTCCTCCTCCCCCCTCCCTCCCCTCCTCCTCCCCCTTCCCTCCCCTCCTTCTCCCCCTTCCCTCCCCTCCTTCTCCCCCTTCCCTCCCCTCCCCTCCACCCATACCTCCCCTCCCTCCTTCTCAAGGCCAAGGAGCCATCAGGGTTCCCCACTCTATGCTAAGACCAAGGTCCTCCCAACTCCCCCCAGGTCCAGGAAGGTGATCGATCAAGCTGAGAAGGCTCCCACAGAGCCCGTCCATGCAGAAGAATCAGAGCCCAACGCCATTGTCCTTTGCTTCTCAGTCAGCCCCCGCTGTTGGCCACATTCAGAGAGACAGGTTTGGTCGCATGATCCATCAGTCCCATTCCAACTGGAGTTGGTGATCTCCCATTAGTTCTGTCCCACCGTCTCCATGAGTGAACGCACCCCTCTCGTTCCTGACTTTCTCCCTCAAGTTCTCGCTCCTTCTGCTCCTCATCAGGACCTTGGGAGCTCAGTCCAGTGCTCCAATGTGGGGCTCAGTCACCTTCCCCATCTGTTGCCAGCTGGAGGTTCCCTCACGGTCCTGACTTTCTTTTTCATGTTCTCTCTCCTTCTGCTCCTCATCAGGACCTTGGGAGCTCAGTCCGGTGCTCCAATGTGGGGCTCTGTCATTTTCTTCATCTATCGTCAGGTGGAGGTTCTATGGTGATATGCAAGAAATTCATCAGTATGGCTATAGGAACTGGCCTTTTCAGGCTCCCTCTCCTCAGCTGCCCAAGGAACTAACTGGGGGCATCTCCCTGGAAACCTGGGAACCCCTCTAGGGTCAAGTCTCTTGACAACCCTCAGGTAGCTCCTTAAATTAAGATATATGCTTCCCTGCTCCCATATCCACCCTTCCTATATCCCAAGCACCCCATTCCTCCGAGCTCCCCCCGTTCTCCCCTTCACACTTTTCTCTCCCCATCTTCCCTTGGCCCAGTCTTGCCCAACCCTCAAGTTCCCAATTTTGCCTGGCGATCGTGTCTACTTCCAATATCCAGGAGGATTACTATATCTTTTTTTGGGAGTTCACCTTCTTATTATCTTCTCAAGGATCCCAAATTTATAGGCTCGATGCCCTTTAAATATGGCTAGAAACCGAATATGAGTGAATACATCCCATGTTCAAGTTTATGGGTCTGGGTTACCTCACTCAGAATAGTGTTTTCTATTTCCATCCATTTGCCTGCAAAATTCAAGATGTCATTGTTTTTTACCGCTGAGTAGTATTCTAGCATGTATATATTCCACAGTTTCTTCATCCATTCTTCCACTGAAGGGCATCTAGGTTGTTTCCAGGATCTGGCTATTACAAATAATGCTGCTATGAACATAGATGAGCATATGCTTTTGTTGTATGATTGGGCATCTCTTGGGTAGATTCCCAATAGTGGAATTGCTGGGTCCTGGTGTAGGTTGATCCCAAATTTCCTGAGAAACCGCCACACTGCTTTCCAAAGTGGTTGCACAAGTTTGCATTCCCACCAGCAATGGATGAGTGTACCCCTTACCCCACAACCTCTCCAGCAAAGGTTATTATTGGTGTTTTGGATTTTAGCCAATCTGACAGGTGTAAGATGATATCTCAAAGTTGTTTTGATTTGCATTTCCCTGATAGCTAGGGAGGTTGAGCATGACCTTAAGTGTCTTTTGGCCATTCAAACTTCTTCTGTTGAGAATTCTCTGTTCAGTTCAGCGCCCCATTTTTTAATTGGGTTAATTGGCATTTTACCGTCTAGTCTCTTGAGTTCCTTATATATTTTAGAGATCAGACCTTTGTCAGTTGCAGGGTTGGTGAAGATCTTTTCCCAGTCAGTAGGCTGCCTTTGCGTCTTAGTGACAATGTCCTTTGCTTTACAGAAGCTGCTCAACTTCAGGAGGTCCCATTTATTCAATGTTGCCCTTAAAGTCTGTGCAGCTGGGGTTATGCGTAGGAAACGGTTCCCTGTGCCCATTTGTTGTAGAGTACTTCCCACTTTCTCCTCTATCAAGCTCAATGTGTTCAAATTAATATTGAGGTCTTTAATCCATTTGGACTTGAGTTTTGTGCATGGTGATAGATATGGATCTACTTTCATTCTTCTACAGGTTGACATCCAGTTATGCCAGCACCATTTGTTGAAGATGCCCTCTTTCTTCCATTGTGTACTTTTGGCTCCTTTATCAAAAATCAGGTGTTCATAGGTTTGTGGTTTAAGATCCGGGTCTTCTATACGATTCCATTGGTCAACCTCTCTGTTTTTATGCCAATACCAAGCCGTTTTCAATACTGTAGCTTTGTAATAGAGTTTGAAGTCAGGGATGGTAATGCCTCCAGAAGAACCTTTATTGTATAAGATTTTTTTTGCTATCCTGGGTTTCTTGTTTTTCCATATAAAGTTGATTATTGTCCTCTCAATCTCTGTGAAGAATTTTAATGGGACCTTGATTGGGATTGCATTGAATCTATAGATTGCTTTTGGTAGAATTGCCATTTTTACTATGTTGATCCTCCCAATCCACGAGCAGGGGAGATCCTTCCATTTTCTGTTATCCTCTTCAATTTCTTTCTTCAAAGACTTAAAGTTCTTGTCAAATAAATCCTTCACTTCCTTGGTTAGAGATACTCCCAGATATCTTATGCTATTTGTGGCTATTGTGAAAGGTGATACTTCTCTGATTTCCCTCTCTGCTTCCTTATCCTTTGTGTATAGGAGGGCGACTGATTTTTTGGAGTTGATCTTGTAACCTGCCACGTTACTGAAGGAGTTTATCAGCTGTAGGAGTTCTTTGGTGGAGTTTTTGGGGTCGCTTATGTATACTATCATATCATCTGCAAATAATGAAAGTTTAACTTCTTCCTTTCCAAATTGAATCCCCTTGATTCCCTTATGTTGTCTTATTGCTATTGCTAGAACTTCAAGCACTATATTGAAGAGATAAGGAGAGCGTGGACAGCCTTGTCGTGTTCCTGAATTTAGTGGGATAGCCTTGAGTTTCTCTCCATTTAATTTGATGTTAGCTGTCGGCTTGCTGTAAATAGCTTTTATTATATTTAGGAATGACCCTTGTATCCCTAATCTCTCCAAGACCTTTATCATAAAAGGGTGCTGAATTTTGTCAAATGCTTTTTCAGCATCTAATGAGATGACCATATGGTTTTTTTCCTTCAGTTTATTTATATGATGGATTACACTGATAGATTTTCGTATGTTGAACCAGCCCTGCATCTCTGGGATGAAGCCTACTTGATCGTAATGGATAATTTTTCTAATGTGTTCTTGGATTCGGTTTGCCAGTATTTTATTGAGAATTTTTGCGTCAATGTTCATGAGTGAGATTGGCCTGTAATTCTCTTTCTTGGTTGAGTCTTTGTGTGGTTTAGGTATCAGGGTGACTGTAGCTTCATAGAAGGAATTTGGCAGTGACTCTTGTGTTTCTATATTATGAAATACCTTAAGGAGTATAGGTATTAGGTCTTCTTGGAAGTTCTGGTAGAATTCCGCATTGAAACCATCTGGTCCTGGGCTCTTTTTGGTAGGGAGGTTTCTGATAACAGTTTCTAATTCTTCTCGACTAACAGGACGATTTAGAGCATTTACCTGGTCCTGGTTTAACTTTGGTATATGGTATTTATCTAAAAAGCTGTCCATTTCTTTTACATTTTCCAATTTTGTGGCATACAGGCTTTTGTAGTAAGATCTAATGATTCTCTGAATTTCCTCTGTGTCTGTGGTTATGTCCCCCTTTTCATTTCTGATCTTATTAATTTGCGTGTTCTCCCTCTGCCGTTTGATTAGTTTGGCTAAGGGTTTGTCAATCTTGTTGATTTTCTCCAAGAACCAGCTTCTTGTTTCATTGATTCTTTGGATTGTTTTCTGTGTTTCTATTTTGTTGATTTCTGCCCTCAGTTTGATTATTTCCAGTCTTCTACTTCTCCTAGGTGAGTCTGCTTCTTTTTTTTCCAGAGCTTTCAGGTGTGCTGTTAAGTCTCCAATGAGTGCTTTCTCCGTTTTCTTTAAGTGGGCACTTAGTGCTATGAACTTTCCTCTTAGCACTGCTTTCATTGTGTCCCATAGGTTTGAGTATGTTGTGTCTTTGTTTTCATTAAATTCAAGAAAGACTTTAATTTCTTTCTTTATTTCTTCTTTGACCCAGGTGTGGGTCAGTAGTTGACTGTTCAGTTTCCATGAGTTTGTGGGCTTTCTGGGGGTAGCATTGTTGTTGAATTCTAATTTTAATCCATGGTGATCCGATAAGACACAGGTGGTTACTAATATTTTTTTGTAACTGTGGAAGTTTGCTTTGTTACCAAGTATATGGTCAATTTTCGAAAAGGTTCCATGAGCCGCAGAGAAGAAGGTATATTCTTTCCTATTTGGGTGGAATGTTCTATAGATGTCTGTTAAGTCCATTTGGTTCATTACCTCCATTAAGTCTTTCAATTCTCTGTTAGGTTTCTGTCTGATTGACCTGTCCATTGGTGAGAGAGGAGTGTTGAAGTCTCCAACTATTAGTGTGTGTGGTTTGATGGCTGCCTTGAGTTCTAGAAGTGTTTCTTTTACATAAGTGGGAGCTTTTATATTAGGGGCATAGATATTCAGGATTGAGACTTCATTCTGATGGATTTTTCCTGTTATGAGTATAAAGTGTCCCTTTCCATCTCTTCTGATTGATTTTAGTTTGAAGTCAACTTTGTTGGAAATTAGTATGGCCACACCCGCTTGTTTCTTAGGGCCATTTGCTTGATAAACCTTTTCCCAACCCTTTACTCTGAGTAGGTGTCTGTCTTTGTGTTTGAGGTGTGTTTCTTGTAAACAGCAAAATGTTGGATTCTGTTTTCGTATCCAGTCTCTTAGCCTGTGCCTTTTTATAGGTGAATTGAGTCCATTGATATTAAGTGATATTAATGACCAGTGGTTGTTAACTTCAGTCATTTTTAGTAGTAGAGTTTGTGTGTTTCCCTTCTTCTAGTTGTGCTGGTGAAGGGTCGCTAGATGCCTGAGTTATTGTGGGCGTTGTTGGACTCCTTGGTTTGTGATTTTCCTTCTATTACTTTCTGCAAGGCTGGATTTGTGGCTGCGTATTGTTTAAATCTGTTTTTGTCCTGGAATATCTTGTTTTCTCCATCAATGGTGAATGCAAGCTTTGCTGGGTATAATAGTCTAGGCTTGAATCCATGTTCCCTTAGTGTCTGTAGCACATCTATCCAAGCTCTTCTGGCTTTCATGGTTTCCATTGAGAAATCAGGTGTAATTCTGATAGGTTTCCCTTTATATGTTACTTGACCTTTTTCCTTTGCAGCTCTTAATATCTGTTCTTTATTCTGTATGTTTTGTGTTTTGATTATTATATGGCGTGGGGATGCTTTCTTTTGATCCAGTCTATTTGGTGTTCTGTAGGCTTCTTGTACCTTCATAGGAACATCCTTCTTTAGGTTGGGGAAGTTTTCTTCTATAATTTTGTTGAATATGTTTTCTGGGCCTTTGAGTTGTAATTCTTCTCCTTCTTCTACCCCAATTATTCTTAGGTTTGGTCTTTTCATGGTGTCCCAGATTTCCTGAATGTTTTGTGTTAAGAATTTGTTAGATTTGTTTAGTTCTTTAATCTGTGAGTTTATTTCCTCCATTGTATCTTCAGAGTCCGAGATTCTTTCTTCCATCTCTTGTATTCGGTTGGAAATACTTGTCTCTGAAGTTTCTGTTCGTTTACTCAGAGTTTCCATTTCCAGTCGTCCCTCAGATTGTGTTTTCTTCAATACCTCCATTTCATTTATCAGGTCTTATACTGTTTCCCTTACCTGTTTGATTGCTTTTTCTTGTTTTTCTTGTTTTTCTTGGGTATCTTTGAGAGATTTATTTATTTCCTCTACCTTTTTGTTTGTCATCTCCATTTCTTTATGGCAGTTTTTTACCTCCTGTTTAAGGTCCTCTATTATTTTCATAAAGTACTGTTTAAGGTCGGTTTCTTCTATATCTTCTGGGGTAGGGTGTTCAATTCTTGTTGTTTCGGGATGTCTGGCTTGTGGTGATGTCATGTTGCCTTTCATGTTGTTGGAGGAGCTCCTGCATTGGCGCCTGCCCATCTCTTCCTTCAAAAGGAGCCCGGAGGCGTTTGGTGTCCTAGACCAATCTTTGCTGTGACTGAAACTGGTTGGATCTCCCCAGTGCCAGAGGAGGACCTATTCCTTGCGTCACAATCTGAAGAAGCCCACACTCCCTTGCAGGAATCCTCAGACCTGCCTGGAGGCCAGAGTCTGACTCCTCTGGGTGGATGTCCTTAGAACAGGAGCAGGACACCTGAGAACACTAGGGAAATCTTGGGAGACACAGGGACAGGAGAAACCGACACAAGCCTGCAGAGGGAAGTGGGGGTAGGGGGTCTGTGCTCTCTTCCAGGGCAGGTTGCCCCAGGGTCCGCATTCACTCACCAGTTCAGATGGAATGTCAGGGCACAGGATCAGGGATTCCAGGCAGCCCAGGGTCGCAGCCCAGACAAAAGGGCCAAGGTGGGGGCAGGGCGGGATGGAATACCACACGGCGAACCTGGCAGCACAATCTGAAGGAGCCAGCACCCCTCCGCAGGAATCCTCAGACCTGCCTGGAGGCCAGAGTCTGACCCCTTTGGGTGGATGGCCTTAGAACAGGAGCAGGACACCTGAGAACACTAGGGAAAGCTTGGGAGACACAAGCCTGCAGAGGGAAGTGGGGGTAGGGGGTCTGTGCCCTCTTCCAGGGCAGGTCGCCCCAGGGTCCGCATTCACTCACCAGTTCAGATGGAATGTCAGGGCACAGGATCAGGGATTCCAGGCAGCCCAGGGTCGCAGCCCAGACAAAAGGGCCAAGGTGGGGGCAGGGCTGGATGGAATACCACCCAGCGAACCTGGCAGCACAATCTGAAGGAGCCCGCACCCCTCCGCAGGAATCCTCAGACCTGCCTGGAGGCCAGAGTCTGACCCCTTTGGGTGGATGGCCTTAGAACAGGAGCAGGACACCTGAGAACACTAGGGAAAGCTTGGGAGACACAAGCCTGCAGAGGGAAGTGGGGGTAGGAGGTCTGTGCTGTCTTCCAGGGCAGGTCGCCCCAGGGTCCGCATTCACTCACCAGTTCAGATGGAATGTCAGGGCACAGGTTCAGGGATTCCAGCAAGGTTAAAGTTCTTAAAAGTAAAAAAAACAAACAAAGAAAAAAGAAAGAGAGAAGTTGGGTGTGGTGGTACACACCTTTAATCCCAATGCCTGGGAGGCAGAGACAGACAGATCTCTGTGAGTTCAAGGTATTGTAGCACACACCTTTAATCCCAGCACTGGGGAGGCAGAGGCAAATGGATCTCTGTGAATTTAAGGACAGCCTGATCAACAGAGTTATTCCAGGACAAAGATATACAAAGAACCTGTCTCAAAAACTAAAAGTACAAATAAAAAAATAGAGGTTAGGAAAACTGCATAAAAATACACAGAGAATCTTGATTCTGTATGCTATTACGCTCTCTTTGAATTGTTCGAATGCTGAGGAAGGAGCAACAGCTGCTAAAAGATATTTGTTTATAAATGCTGCTGAACTAATCCACCATAGATATTTTGAAAATACCTTGACTTCAGAATTTGGATCTAAGGATATGATACTTTGGAAAAAAGGTTCTTCTTTTGTTTTCACAGAGGATGAGACCCTGTGGATTTCTTCTATCCCAATATGGTATGATAGACTAAGCCCTCCTGAAAGGTTGCTGTGAACACCCTCAAAAATTACTTTGCTCAACTGCCGACTGAGAGGAACCTAGCACACAGGTTACACCATGAAAAATCTGATTAATAGTGCCTGCATTCAGCAGGAAGCAGTTTGGAGAGAAAAAACTGCACCCATTTTCCCAAATATTGTTTATAAATGTTCTTTTACATTTAAAGGGGGATATGATATAGGTATGAATAATTTGCATTGATATAAATCTTGACTTATTGATACAAGTTCAAGGTCAATTTTGTTATATGTATATATATTTCTGATATGGATTAAGGTATTATGATTGTGTAATTCATTTTAAAAATGTAATGTTTAATTAGGAAATATATGTTGTTAATGGATAATCATCAATAATAATCAAGCTTGTAGTCATGTTAGTTAGATTTTCTAGATGTGCAAAGATATATATCAGATAGGCATTCCTCATATCTTTCAAAGACTGCAGAATATGGCATTTAATGTTTTAATACCTTAGGACTTTTCATGACAATGAGACACGTCTGCTTCTGGCAGCACCAACTACTTCAAGAGGAGGATGGGCATCGAAGAGGCTCCTTATGGAGTTTGATAGCCATTTGGGAAAGAAACTGCTCTTGCCTGGACTGTTGCATAAACTGGACACAAAGAACCCACAGAGGGAGGACTGTTGAACTTGCCTAAAGGTGAGATGGTCTTTCGGGGTTCCTGATTCATGAAAGAGTCTGAGACATTCTGCAGGACACAGCAGAAAGTGACTGCACTGTCTTTAAAATTTCCTGTCATGGAAAAGTCTGCTGGATACTGTAGGCCTGAAGGCTGAAGATTGATGCCTCAACAGTACAAAAGAACTTTAGGTGACTGTCCAGACAGCGAGATGTCTGTCATTTCTAGAGTTTGGAAGTTGCTTATTTCTTGTTTACTTAGGTAATATTATATCCTTCTGGAGTCTTTGATGGAGTTGAAGAATAGATAGACAGTTATGGTTTTCCTTAGATATGATAAAAGATAAAGTAGATATAAATATTGTAACTGTAATTCTTGCTTGATAACTGTTTTGTTATATGAAATTTTACTATGTTAAGGTTAAACCCTTTCTTTTTTGTTTAAATAGAAAAAGGGGAAATGATGGAGGACTCTCATTGGTTAATTCAGAAACTGCCTTGGCTTTTTGAAAGGGAAGGATTTAAATAGGTGGAGTAGACAGAACAGAATGCTGGGAAGAAGGGAAGTTAGTCAACCGCCATGCCTCTCCTCTCTGGGTCAGACAAGATGGAGCCAGCTGCCAGGTCAGACATGCTGAATCTTTCCCGGTAAGACACCACTCATCGTGTTACACAGATTATTAAATATGGGTTAAAGCAAGATATGAGAATTAGACAATAAGAGGCTGAAACTAATGGACCAGGCAGTGTTTAAAAGAATACAGTTTCTGTGTAATTATTTTGGGGCATAAGCTAGCCAGGCATCTGAGATCCAGGTGGCAGGAATGCAGGCCACAGCTCATCACTACAAGTGGATCTTCCTTCCACTTCCAACCTGAGCTTCTTTCTCCCCCCCCCCAAAAGAGGTAGCTTCTTCTCTCTTCTTCCCCCCTCTCTATCTCCTTCTCTCTGCTCTTCCCCTTCTTCCTTTACTCCTTTTCCTTTCCCCCTCATAACCCACTGAATAAATATCTAACCTCACTCTGCATGGTACACCTATTCGTCTCTGTCTCTCACCCCCCTCGGCTCTTCATAGGACTGGATAACCTGTATGGCCCACTGCCTGCTGCTGCCACTAGGAGAATGGCACCAGTTTATTTTTACCATTCCAACGGTACCTTTAGAGGAGAACCACCAGAGTTACAGACCCCACCTGTACTGTTAGTAGGAAGAGATGCGTAGAGGATAGTATAAGAGTATTTTCAACAATTTAAAGAGCAATATGGCAACAACAGAAACTAGTGATTCTACAACAGCAATATCTGAACATCCCAATGCAGATGAAACAGGAGAAAATAATCTTAAATATAACTTTATGAAGATGACAGAAGCCCTTAAAGAGGAAATGAAAAATTCTCTTAAAGAAGTGGGGAAAAAGACAAACAAAAAATTATAAGAAATAAATAAGTCCCTTAAAGAAAGCAAAAAAGCAAAGAAAACCAAGAAAAACAATCAAAGAAGTGAAGGAAACAGACTTGAAAATTCAAATAGAGCCAATAAAGAAAACACAAACTGAGGAAATTCTAGAAATTGAAAATCTGAGTAAACAAACAGGAACTACAGATGCAAGCATAACCAACAGAATGCAAGAGATGAAAGGGAGAACCTCAGATGCTTAAGATACAATAGAGGAAATAGATTCATTGGTCAAAGAATATGTTAAATCCAAAAAATTCTTAACACAAAATATCTGGGAAGTCTGGAACACCATGAAAAGACCAAACCTAAGAATAACAGGAATTGAAGAAGGAGAAGACTCCACTCAAAGGCACAGAAAATATACTCAACAAAATTATAGAAGAAAACTTTCCCAACCTAAGGAAGGATATGCCTATGAAGGTACAAGAAACTTACATAACACCAAATAAACTGAACCAAAAAAGTCTGCTTATCACATAATAATAGGAATACTAAACATACAGAATAAAGAAAGACTACTAAGCACTGCAAAGAAAAAAGGCCAAATAATACATAAAGGCGGACCTATCAGAATTACACCTGAATTCTCAATGGAAATTCTGAAAGCCAGAAGGTCCTACACAAATGTTCTGTAGACCCTAAGAGATCATGGATGCCATTCTAGACTCCTATACATAGTAAATTTCTCAATAACCATAGATGAAGAAAACAAGGTATTCCATGACAAAACAAGATTTAAACAATACCTATCCATGAATCTAACCCTATAGAAAGTACTTGAAGGAAACCTCCAAAACAAGAAAGTTAACTGTACCCACAAAACACAGGCAACAGATAACCTTACAGTAGCAAGTCTCAAAGAAGGAAAACACACAAATACTACCACCACCAAAAAAAAAAAAAAAAAAAAACAAATATAACAGGAATTAACAATCACTGGTCATTAAGATCTCTTAATATCAATCGTCTCAATTTGCCTATAAAAAGACACAGGCTATATGAATGGCTACAAAAACAGTACCTACCCTTCTGATGCAAACAAAATACACACCTCAACCTCAAAGACAGACATTACCTCAGAGTAAAGGGTTGGGAAAGAATTTTCCAAATAAATGGACCTAAGAAACAAGTGGGTGTAGTGATCCTAATATCTAACAAAATAGGTTTCAAACTAAAATTGATAACAACTGGTGGAGAAGGACATTTCATACTCATCACAGAGAAAATCCATTGGGATGAAATCTCAATTCTAGACATCTATGCCACAAATACAAGAGTACCCACATTTGTAAAAGAAATATTATTAAAGCTTAAATCACATATATCAAACCCCACACTAATAATAGGAGACTTCAACACCCTAATCTCACCTCTGGACAGATCTGCCAGTCAGAAACCTAACAGAGAAAGAAAGGAGCTAACAGAAGTCATGACTCAAATGGACTTAACAGACATATATAGAACATTCCCACCTAAACATAAAAGAATATACCTTATTCTCAGCTCTTCATGGAACCTTTCCTAAAACTGACCACATATTTGATGACAAAGCAAACTCAACAGATGTCAGGGGCCAGCCTCCATCGGTTTGTATGTTCTATGATAGGGGTATGTGGATTAGAAAAGTTAGGCAGGAAAAACAGAGATATGAAAGAAAAAGAGACACAAAATAAAGTCAGGAGGGCAATAATGAATACTGAATTTGTCAATGTTTATTTTCCATATGCTTTGTATACCCAATCCAAATGGAGGGAAAGAGGGAGAAGGCAAGACTTATTTACCATGATACAAAGAACAAGCAAAATAATTACCTCTTAAATATCCAAACCAACAAGTAACTATATCCTGAGTTAAGTATTTTTTTTTGTTTAGGCAGGATATGCAGTGACTACACCTTAGGCCAAGCATCCTGTAGGCAGTCACATCCTGGGTCAAACCTCCTCTCATAACCTTGAAGGAACAAGAATAGGCCTGAATTATCTGACCTTTAGTTGAATGGATCCACATCCATGGGCTCTAACAAACAGATTTAAAAAATGGAATAACTCCCTCTGTACCTTATTGGCTCACCATAAATTAAAGTTAGAATTCAGTTACAATATTAATTGCAGAAGTCCTACAAACTCATGGAAATTGAACAATGTTCAAATGAATCATCACTGGGTCAAGGAAGAAATAAAGAAAGAAAATAAGAATTTCCTAGAAATTAATGAAAATTAAAGCACAACATACCGAAACTTAGGGGCTACTATGAAAGCAGTGCTAAGAGGAAAGTTCATAGCACTAAATACCTATGTAAAGAACATAGAGAAACCTCACACTGGTAACTTAACAGCACACCTGAAAGTTCTAGAACAAAAAGAAGCAAACTCACCCAGGAGGAGTAGACAACAGGAAATAATCAAGTTGATAACTGAAATCAATAAAATAGAAACAATAAATACAATACAAAAATCAAGGGAACAAAGATTTGGTTCTTTGACAAAATCATCAAAATAGACAAACTCTTATCCATATTAACCAAAAGGGAGAGAGAGAGAATATCCAAATTAACTAAATCAGAAATGAAAAGGGGAAGCATAACAACAAACACTGAGAGAATCCAGAGAATCATTAGGTCATACTTTGAAAACCTAATATTCCACAAAATTGGAAAATCTAAAATAAATGGACAATTTTCTCGATAGGTACCAAATACCAAAATTAAATCAAGACCAGATGAACAATTTAAATAGAGCTATAACCCCATGGAAATAGAAACAGTCATCAAAAGTCTCCCAACCAAAATAGCCAAGGGCTAGATGGTTTCAGTGCAGAATTCTACCAGAATTTCAAAGTTGTTCAACATAATAGAAACAGAAGAAAAATTTCCAAACTCCTTTTATGAGGCAACAGTTACTCTGATACCCAAACTTCACAAAGACTCAACTAAGAAAGAGAATTACAGTCCAATCTCTTTTATGAACATTGATGCAAAAATATTCAATAAAATACTGGCAAGCTGAATCTAAGAACACATAAAAAATCATCTATCATGATCAACTAGTCTTCATCTCAGAGATGCAGGGATGGTTCAACATATGAAAATCTGTCAATGTAATCCACTATATAAATAAACTAAAAGAAAAAAGCTACATGATCACCTCATTAAATGCTGAAAATATCAAGGAGATTAAAATTGGAAGGGAAGAAGTCAAAATTTCACTATTTGAAGATGATATGTTAGTATGCATAAGTGACCTAAAAGTTCTACTGGGGAACTCCTACAACTGACAAATACCTTCAGTAATGTGGTAGGATACAAGATTAACTAAAAAAAAATCAGTAGGCCTCCTACATACAAATGATAAATGCGTTGAGAAAGAAATCAGAGAATCATCACCATTCACAATAGCCACAAATAATATAAAGTATCTTGGGATACCACTAACCAAACATGTGAAAGACCTTTATGTCATGAACTTTAAGTCTTTGAAGAATGAAATTGAAGAAGATATCAGAAAATGAAAAGATCTCCCATGCTGTTAGATAGGTAGGATTAGCATAATAAAAATGGCAATCTTATCAAAAGCAACCTACAGATCCAATGCAATCCTCATCAAAATCCCAATATAATTCTTTATAGATCTTGAAAGAACAATGCTCAACTACTTATATAAAAACAAAAAACCCCGGATAGCCAAAACATCCTGTACAATACAGGAACTTTCAGAGGCATCACCACCCCTAACTTCAAGCTCTCTTATAGAGCTACAATAACAAAATCATCTTAGTATTGACATAAAAACATATACTTGGATCACTGGAATCGAATCGAAGACCCTGATACTAATCCACATACCTATGACACCTATAAATACCTGATTTTTGACATAGAAGTCAAAATTGAACAATGGGAAAAAGAAAGCTTCTTCAATAAATGGTCCTGGCATAAGTGAATGTCAACATGTAGAAGAATGCAAATAGATCCATATATATCTGCATGCACAAAGCTCAAATCCAAGTGAATCAAAGACCTCAATAACTGAACCTGATAGAAGAGAAAAGTGGGAAGTATCCTTGAATGCATTGGCACTGGAAACCAATCCCTAAATATAATTCCAGTAGCACAGACTTTGAGAGCAACAAACAATAAATGGGACCTCCTGAACCTGGGACACTTCTGTAAGGCAAAGTATATGGTCAATAAGACAAAATGGTAGCCTACAGAATGGGCAAAGATCTCCACCAACCCCACATCTGATAGAGGGCTAATCTCCAAAATATATAAGAACTCAAGAAATTAGACACCAAAATACCAAATAATCCAATTAAAAAATGGGGTACTGATGTGAGAGTCCCCTATGTAAGCTATGAATATCATTGGTTAATAAAGAAACTGCCTTGCCCTGATAGAGTAGAACAGAGCTAGGAGGGGAAAACTAAACTGAGTGCTGGAAGAATGAAGGTGGACTCAGGGAGAAGCCATGCAGCCCTGCCAGAGACAGATGCTGGAACTTTACCCAGTAAGCCACAGCCTCATGCAATACGCAGATTAATGGAGATAGGATAATTTAAGATCTGAGTTAGCCAGAAATATGCTTAAGCTATTGGTTAAACAGTATTGCAAATAATATGGCTTCTGTGGCATTACTTTGGGGCTGAGCAGATGGAAATAAACAAGCAGCCTCCTATAACGAACTGGCACTCCAACATGGTGGACTAAATCCATGTAAAATCTTTTTTTTCTCATTTTTTTATTAAAAATTTCCATCTCCTATACTCCTCCTCCCCCTTCCCTCCCCTCCCTTCCACCCATACCCCCACTCCCTCCCTCTCCAAGCCAAAGAGCCATCATGGTTCCCTTCAGTATGTTAAGTCCAAGGTCCTCCCAACTCCCCCTAAGTCCAGGAAGGTGAGCAACCAAACTGACAAGGCTCACAGTGAGCCCGACCATGCTGTAGAGTTCAAGCACATCGCCATTGTCTGTGGTTTCTCAGTCCTCCTCCACTGTCAGCCACATTCAGAGAGTCTGGTTTGGTCCCCTGTTCCATCAGTCCCATTCCAACTGGACTTGGTGGTCTCACGTTAGATCTGTCCCACTGTCTCAATGGGTGAACACACCCCTCACGGTCCTGACTTCCTTGCTCATGATCTCCCTCCTTTTGCTCCTCATCAGGACCTTGGGAGCTCAGTCTGGTGCTCCTATGTGGGGCTCTGTCATTTTCTCCATCCAACGCCAGGTGAAGGTTCTATGGTGATATGCAAGGTATTCATGAGTATGGCAATAGGATCTGGACATTTCTGGCACCCTCTCCTCAGCTACCCAAGGAACTAGCTGGGGGCATCTTCCTGGACACCTGGGAACCCCTCTAGAGTCAAGTCTCTGCCAACCCTAGAATGGATCCCTTAATTAAGATATATAATTCCTTGTTCCCATATCCACCCTTCCTATATCCCAACCATCCTATTCCCCCAAGATCTTCCCATCCTCCACTTCACACTTTCTCTCCCCATCCCCCCATCCCCCATCCCACCCCACCCCCAAGTTCCCATTTTTTGTCCGGCAATATTGTCTACTTCCAATATCCAGGAGGATAACTATATGTTTTTCTTTGGATTCACCTTCTTATTTAGCTTCTCTAGGATTTTTTTTATGAATTATAGGCTCGATATCCTTTATTTATGGCTAGAAACCAATTATGAGTGAGTACATCCCATGTTCATCTTTTTGGGCCTGGGATACCTCACTCAGGATGGTGTTTTCTATTTCCATCCATTTGCATGCAAAATTCAAGATGTCATTGTTTTTTACTGCTGACTAGTACCCTAATATGTATATATTCCACACTTTCTTCATCCATTCTTCCACTGAAGGGCATCTAGGTTGTTTCCAGGTTCTGGCTATTACAAATAATGCTGCTATAAATATAGTTGAACAAATGGTTTTGCAATATGATTGGGCATCTCTTGGGTAAATTCCCAACAGTGGGATTGCTGGGTCCTGCAGTAGGTTGATCCCAAATTTCCTGAGAAACCTCCACACTGCTTTCCAAAGAGGTTGCACAAGTTTGCATTCCCACCAGCAATGGATGAGTGTACCCCTTACTCCACAACCTCTCCAGCAAAGGCTATCATTGGTGTTTTTGATTTTAGCCAATCTGACAGGTGTAAGATGGTATGTCAACGTTGTTTTGATTTGCATTTCCCTGATTGCTAAGGAAGTTGAGCATGCCCTTAAGTGTCTTTTGGCCATTCGAACTTCTTCTGTTGAGAATTCTCTGTTCAGTTCAGTGCCCTATTTTTTAATTGGGTTAATTAGCATTTTAAAGTCTAGTCTCTTGAGTTCCTTATATATTTTGGAGATCAGACCTTTGTCTGTTGCGGGGTTGGTGAAGATCTTTTCCCAGTCAGTAGGCTGCCTTTGTGTCTTAGTGACAGTGTCCTTTGCTTTACAGAAGCTTCTCAGCTTCAGGAGGTCCCATTTATTCAATGTTGCCCTTAAAGTCTGTGCAGCTGGGGCTATACGTAGAAAGTGGTCTCCTGTGCCCAAATGTTGTAGAGTACTTCCCACTTTCTCCTCTAACAGGTTCAGTGTGCTCAGATTGATATTGAGGTCTTTAATCCATTTGGACTTGAGTTTTGTGCATGGTGATAGACACGGATCTACTTTCATTCTTCTACAGGTTGACATCCAGTTATGCCAGCACCATTTGTTGAAGATGCTTTCTTTCTTCCATTGTGTGCTTTTAGCTCCTTTATCGAAAATCAGGTGTTCATAGGTTTGTGGGTTAAGATTCGGGTCTTCTATTCGATTCCATTGTTCGACTTCTCTATTTTTATGCCAGTACCAAGCTGTTTTAAATACTGTAGCTCTGTAATAGAGTTTGAAGTCAGGGATAGTAATGCCTCCAGAAGTTCCTTTATTGTATAAGATTGTTTTGGCTATCCTGGGTTTCTTGTTCTTCCATATAAAGATCTGTGAAGAATTTTGATGGGATCTTTAAGGGGATTGCATTAAATCTATAGATTGCCTTTGATAGTATTGCCATTTTTACTATGTTGATGCTCCCAATCCAAGAGCAAGGGAGATCCTTCCATTTTCTGTTAATTCTCTTCAATTTCTTTCTTCAAAGACTTAAAGTTCTTGTCAAATAGGTCTTTCACTTCCTTGGTTAGAGTTACCCCAAGATATTTTATGCTATTTGTGGCTATCGTGAAAGGTGACGCTTCTCTGATTTCTTTCTCTGCTTCCTTATCCTTTGTATATAGGAGGGCAACTGATTTTTTGGAGTTGATCTTGTATCTCCCCCATGATACTAAAGGAGTTCATCAGCTGTAGGAGTTCTTTGGTGGAGTTTTTCGGGTCGCTTATGTACACTATCATATCATCTGCAAATAACGAAAGTTTAACTTCTTCCTTTCCAATTCGAATCCCCTTGATCCCCTTGTGTTGTCTTATTGCTATTGCTAGAACTTCAAGCACTATATTGAAGAGATAAGGAGAGACTGGACAGCCTTGTCGTGTTCCTGAATTTAGTGGGATGGCCTTGAGTTTTTCTCCATTTAATTTGATGTTAGCTGTCGGCTTGCTGTAAATAACCTTTATTATATTTAGGAATGACCCTTGTATCCCTAATCGCTCCAAGACCTTTATCATAAAGGGTGTTGAATTTTGTCAAATGCTTTTTCAGCATCTAATGAGATGATCATATGGTTTGTATCCTTCAGTTTATTTATATGATGAATTACATTCATAGATTTTCGTATGTTGAACCAGCCATGCATCTCTGGGATGAAGCCTACTTGATCATAGTGGATAATTTTTCTAATGTGTTCTTGGATTCGGTTTGCCAGTATTTTATTGAGAATTTTTGTGTCAATGTTCATGAGTGAGATTGGCCTGTAATTCTCTTTCTTGGTTGAGTCTTTGTGTGGTTTAGGTATCAGGGTAATTGTAGCTTCATAAAAGGAATTTGGCAATGACTGTTCTGTTTCTATATTATGAAATACATTAAGGAGTATAGGTATTAGGTCTTCTTGGAAGTTCTGGTAGAATTCCGCATTGAGACCATCTGGTCCTGGGCTTTTTTTGGTAGGGAGGTTTCTGATAACAGTTTCTAATTCTTCGTGACTAACAGGAATATTTAGAGCATTTACCTGGTCCTGATTTAACTTTGGTATATGGTATTTATCTAAAAAGCTGTCCATTTCTTTTACATTTTCCAATTTTGTGGCATACAGGCTTTTGTAGTAAGATCTAATGATTCTCTGAATTTCCTCTGTGTCTGTGGTTATGTCCCCCTTTTCATTTCTAATCTTATTAATTTGTGTGTTCTCTCTCTGCCGTTTGGTTAGTTTGGCTAGGGGTTTGTCAATCTTGTTGATTTTCTCCAAGAACCAGCTTTTTGTTTCATTGATTCTTTGGATTGTTTCCTGTGTTTCTATTTAGTTGATTTCAGCCCTCAGTTTGATAATTTCCAGTCTTCTACTCCTCCTGGGTGAGTCTGCTTCTTTCTTTTCTAGAGCTTTCAGGTGTGCTGTTAAGTCTCCAATGTGTGCTTTCTCCATTTTTTTAAGTGGGCACTTAGTGCTATGAATTTTCCTCTTAGCACTGCTTTCATAGTGTCCCATAGGTTTGAGTATGTTGTGTCTTTATTTTCATTAAATTCAAGAAAGACTTTAATTTCTTTCTTTATTTCTTCCTTGACCCAGGTGTGGTTCAGTAGTTGACTGTTCAGTTTCCATGAGTTTGTAGGCTTTCTGGGGGTAGCATTGTTGTTGAATTCTAATTTTAATCCATGGTGATCCAATAAGATGCAGGTGGTTAGTAATATGTTTTTGAAACTGTGTAAGTTTGCTTTGTTACCGAGTATGTGGTCAATTTTCGAAAAGGTTCCATGAGCCGCAGAGAAGAAGGTATATTCTTTCCTGTTTGGGTGGAATGTTCTATAGATGTCTGTTAAGTCCATTTGGTTCATTACCTCTGTTAAGTCTCTTAATTCTCTGTTAGGTTTCTGTCGGATTGACCTGTCCATTGCTGAGAGAGGAGTGTTGAAGTCTCCCACTATCAGTGTGTTTGGTTTGATTGCTGCCTTGAGTTCTAGTAATGTTTCTTTTACATATGTGGGTGCTTTTGTATTAGGGGCATAGATATTCAGGATTGAGACTTCATTCTGATAGATTTTTCCTGTAATGAGTATAAAGTGTCCCTTTCCATCTCTTATGATTGATTTTAGTTTGAAGTCAACTTTGTTAGAAATTAGTATGGCCACACCGGCTTGTTTCTTAGGTCCATTTGCTTGATAAACCTTTTCCCAACCCTTTACTCTGAGTAGATGTCTGTATTTGAGTCTGAGGTGTGTTTCTTGTAAACAGCAGAATGTTGGATCCTGTTTTCGTATCCAATCTCTTAGCCTGTGCCTTTTTATAGGTGAATTGAGTCCATTGATATTAAGTGATATTAATGACCAGTGGATGTTAACTCCGGTTGTCATTTTTTATTTGGTAGTAGAGATTGTGTGTTTCCTTTCTTTGAGATGTGCTGGTGAAGAGTCGCTAGATGTCTGAGTTATTTTGGGCAATGCTAGACTCCGTGGCTACGTATTGTTTAAATTTGTTTTTATCTTGGAATATTTTTTTTTCTCCATTTATAGTGAACGAAAGCTTGGCTGGGTATAGTAATCTGGGCTTGCATCCATGGTCTCTTAGTTTCTGCAAAACATCTATCCAGGACCTTCTGGCTTTCATAGTTTCCATAGAGAAGTCAGGTGTTAGTCTGATAGGTTTACCTTTATAAGTTACTTGACCTTTTTCCCTTGCAGCTCTTAATATTCTTTCTTTATTCTGTATGTTTTGTGTTTTGATTATAATATGGCGAGGGGATGATTTTTTTTTTGATCCAGTCTATTTGGTGTTCTGTAAGCTTCTTGAACCTTAATAGGAATATCTTTCTTTAGGTTTGGGAAGTTTTCTTCTATAATTTTATTAAATATATTTTCTGGACCATTGAGCTGTAATTCTTCTCCTTCTACACCTATTATTCTTAGGTTTGGTCTTTTTATTGTGTCCCAGATTTCCTGAATGTTTTGTGATGAGAATTTGTTGGATTTGCTGTTTTCTTTGATCAGTGTGTTTATTTTCTCTATGGTATCTTCAGAATCTGAGATTCTTTCTTCTATCTCTTGTATTCTGTTGGTTATGCTTGTTTCTGTAGTCTCTGTTCATTTACATAGATTTTCCATATCTAGCTGGCCCTCGGGTTGTGTTTTCTTCCTTGCCTCCATTTCAGTTTTCAAGTCTTGCACTGTTTCCATTATCTGTTTGTTTTTTCTTGGTTTCCTAGGATATCATTTACGGATTTACTCAGTTCTTCAAACTTTTTGTTATTCTTCTTGTCCATTTCCTTAAGGGAGTTTTTCACCTCCTGTTTAAGGGACTCTATTACTTTCATAAAGTCAATTTTTTTCTACTTCTTCTTGATTAGTGTGTTCAAGTCCTCCTGTTATAAGTTCACTGGGTTCTGGTGCTTTCGTGTTGTTTTTTCAAATTGTTGGAGGAATTCTTGCATTGGCGCCTGCCCATTTCTTCCTCTGAATAATCCCCTTTGTGTCTTCTTTTAGAAGTTCAATTCACCCAATGAATTCAATTTACTCTCCCCAATGAATGATAGATCTTCTGGTAGACAGTCAGGTCTCCTTGCTGGCCAAGCAGATCACTGACAAAAGGCCTACCTTGCTGCAGGCAGGCTATTGAAACAGGGGACCTCCCACTGGCCTGGGTGCACTCAATTCCCGGTCCTGGCACCCAAACAGGCTGAGCTGTGGGATTTTGTGGCCCCAAAGAAGGGAAGATGAAGGGGGGAGGAGAATGAGGGGTTCTGGGTGCAAGCTGGGAAGGGACAGGAAGAGAGAGGCAGTATCCGGAGAGAATAACCCCTGCAGGAAGAGCAGGAAGTGGGGGGGGGGGGCGTTGGGGAATGTCGGTGGTCCCTCTCCGGGCAGCTGCTGCGGTTCAGGCACTAACTTACCCCAAGGAATGATGGATCTTCTGGCAGACAGACAGGTCTCCTTGCAGGCCAAGCAGCTCGCTGACAAAGGGCCTACCTTGCTGCAGGCAGACTATTGAAGCAGGGGACCTCCCACTGACCTGGGTGCACTCAATTCCTGGTCCCGGTGCCCAAACAGGCTGGGCTGTGGGATTTTGTGGCCCCAAAGACGGGAGGATGAAGGGGGGGGGGGTTCTGGGTGCAAGCTGGGAAGGAACAGGAAGAGAGAGGCAGTATCTGGGGAGAATAACCCCTGCAGTCCATGTAAAATCTTACAGGGCTCGGAAAGGAATTCTAAACACACACACACACACACACAAATTAGCTGAATTTTTTTTTTGGATGGGCTCAACTTACTGGCTGCATGCTGCAGTTCCTTTAAGAGAGGTTTCTCCTAATTCAGTGGTAGCAGAAAAAAAAGCCTCATGGCTTTGAAACAGCAGTTTTCTGGGCCATGCTGCCTGCACAAACTCTGAATCTTTTGGGAGATCTGGCTATGGAGCATTTAAATGGAGTCTGTGAGCAGCATGTTATAAACTGCTTAATGGCTCAACATAGACTCACTGCATACTTGGAACTGGGGCAATGTGCACGGCTTGCAGAGGTGGTGAATGGACTTCTGCCATGTTGGAGTATGTGGAGCAAGCAGGCAAGGCCACATATAGCCTAGCAATGCTGCTACTTAGGTTTTTCAGAAGCGCTTAGCATTTTAAGAAGCAGTCCTGGCCAGAAAATAATTACAGATACACAATAATGAAAGATTCAGATAAAGAGGACCTCTAAGTAGGTCACAGTGTTGGATAAATGTATGTTGGCTTGGGAGAGAGAAAAAAAAGAATATAGAGAATTATTTTTTAAAAAAGTAAATGGTTTTAAAAAGGTAAACTCTTTAAAAAGACAGTCATTGATTAAAAGGAGTAAAAATTAATAAGCCATATAAAGATGGAAAATATACACAGTCTGGATTATGTATACTATTGTGTTTTATTTGAATTTTTGACTGTTAAAAAGCTACTTAATGAGAGATATTTTATTGTATGGACTGCTAAGTTAAACTAACATAAAGTTAAACCAACATCTTGACTTTAGAATTTTAGTCTAAAGATATATTTCTTTGGAAAAGAAGTTCTTCTTTTGTTTCCACAGAGGATGAGAACCTGTGGAATCCTTCCAGACTAATATAGTTTGATGGACTAAGACCCCCTGAAAGGTCACCATGAACAGCCCCAAAAATTATTTTGCCCAACAAAAAGCAGAAAGCAGTTTTGAGGGAACTATGCCCAAATCCCCTAGATGATTGTTTATAAATGTTTCTTTACATTTAAAGGGGGATATGCTATAGAGATTTGCATTGGTATGGATCTTGGTTTATCGATACAAATTTAAGGTCAATTTTGTTATATGTATATTTCTGCTCTTGATTAGGGTATTGTGTTTATACAGCTCATTTAAAAATATAATGTATAATTAAGAAATTTAGGTTAATATATAATCATCTATAATAGTCAAGCTTGTAGTCATGTTAGTTAGATTTTTCTAGATGTACAGAAATGTTTTTCAGATGGATAGGCATTCTTCAAACCTTTCAAAGACTACAGAATATGGCATTTAAAATGTTTAAGAACTTAGGACTTTTCATGATAGTGAGACACATATGCTCCAGGCAGCACAAATTACTTCAAGAGGATGATGGGTATTGAAGAGGCTCCTTATGGAATTTGCTAGCCATTTTGGCAAGAAACTGCTCTTGCCTGGACTGCTTAATGGTATGCTGTGTGAACTGAACACGCAGGACCCACAAAAATGACTGCTGAACTTGCCTAAAGGTGAGACAGTCCTTCAAGGTTCCTGCTTCATGAAAGAGTCTGCCAGACATTCTACAGAAGTAAGTACTGACAAACTGACAATAGAGGCAAAACTGTCTTTCAAATTTCCTGCTTCATGGAAAAGTCTGTTGGATACTATGAGCCTGTAGGCTGAAGATGGATGCCCCTATGGTACAGAAGAACTTTGGGTGACTTTCCAGGCAGCAAGTTGTCTTTGTTAATTCTAGAGTTTTGGAAGTTGCTTACAGTGCACTTCCTGTTTACTTAGATAATATTATATACTTCTGGAGTTTTTGATGGAGTTCAAAAATTTATAGTTATAGTTTTCTTTAGTTATGATAAATGATAAAGTAGATATAAATATTGTAACTATAATTCTTGCTTGATACCTGCTTTGTTATATGTAATTTTACTATGTTAAAGTTAAAACCTTCCTTTTTTATTTAAACAGGAAAGGGAACGTGATATGGGATTCCCCTCTGTATGCTGTGAATACCATTGGCTAATAAAGAAACTGGCTTGGCCTGATAGGGTAGAACAGAGCTAGGCAGGGAAAACTAAACTGAATGCTGGGAGAAGGAAGGCAGAGTCAGAGGAAAAGCCATGTAGCCCCACTGGCGACAGACACTGGAACTTTACCCCATAAGCCACAGCTTCATGGCCATACACAGATTAATGGAGATGGGTTAAATTAAGATATGAGTTAGCCAGAAATATGCTTAAGATATTGGCTAAATAGTATTGCAGATAATATGGCTTCTGTGGCATTATTTCAGGGCTGAGCAGCCAGAAATGAACAAGGGGCCTCCTACAACAGGGTACATATCTAAACAAAGAATTCTCAACAAAGAAAACAAACAGCTGAAACACATTTAAGGAAATGTTCAACATCCTTAGCCATCAGGGAAATAAAAATCAACACAACTCTGAGATAACATCTTACACCTATCAGACTGGCTAGGATCAAAAACCCTCATTACAACTTATTCTTGAGAGGATGTGGATTAAGGGAAACACTTCTCCATTGCTAGTGGAAGTGGAAACATGTACAGTCACTTTGGAAATCAGTATGGCAGTTTCTCAGAAAATTGGGACTCAATCTACTTCAAGACCCTGCAATAACACTCTTGGGCACATACTCAAAGGACACACAATCATACCACAAGGATATTTCCTCAACTATATTCATACAGCATTTTTTGTAACAGTCAGAACTGGGAGACAACCTAGATACCCATTAACTGAAGAATGGATAAAGAAAATGTGGTACATTTACACAGTGGCTCAGTGGAGTATTAGTGGTAAAAAACAATGACATCTTGAAATTTGCAAGAAAAATGGATGTAACTAGAAAAAAACATCCTGAGTGAGGTAACCCAGACCCAGAAAGGCAAACATGGTATGTATTCACTCTTATGTAGATATTAGATGTAAAGCAAAGGATAAATCTACAATCCCAGAGAAGCTAGATAAAGAAGGGAGGGCCCTAAGAGGCCCCAGGAAGGAAAATAGTTAAGATCTCCTGGTTAATCAAGGTGGATAGAAGGGTGGGGATGGGGGATGGGAACATGAGGGATTAAGAAGACAGAGTTAGGGGAGAGACAGAGGGAGTGAGCAATGAAAGAGATATCTTGTTAGAAGGAGCCATTATGGGGTTAGAGAAATACTTGGGAATCCACAAGGATGATCCCAGGTAAGACTCCTAGCAATAGTGGAGAGGGTGCCTGAATTGGCCTGTCCCTGTAATCAGATTGGTGACTACCCTAATTGTCACCATAGAACCTACATCCAGTGACTGATGAAAGCAGATGCAGGGACCCACAATCAAGCACTGGGCTGAGCTCCTGGATTTCTGCTGAAGAGAGGGAGGAGGGATCTTGTGAATAAGAGGGGGTCAAGAGCATGATAGGGAAAATCAGAGACACTGACCTGAGCTGATGGGAGCTCACGGATTATGGTCTGATAGCTGGGGAACCTGCATGGAGCTGAACTAGGCCCTCTGAATGCAGGTGATAGTTGTGTGGCCTGATCTGTTGGGGGGACTCCTGGCAGTGGCACCAGGACCTATCCCAGATACATAAACCTTCTTCTTGGAGCCTGTTTGCTCTGGTGGGATACCTCGCTCAGCCTTGGTATGGGAGGAGGGACTTGGTCTTGCCTCAGTTGGTATGGCGCACTTTATTGACTCACCAAGGAAGGCCTTACCTGCTCTGAGGAATGGATGGGGGCAAGAACGAGGAGGGGGTGGGAGAAGGAGAGGGAGGTAAACTGTGGTTGGTATGTAAAATGAAAAATAATTTTTTTTTACTCAAGCAGTCTTTAATGAAAACTGTATGAGATGCCCCTACTCCTGCATCTTCTCAATTGTTTCTTCCTTGTATTTGCCCTTCTCCTTTCCTACTTGTCAAGACTTGGCTTTTCTTTCCAGAATCTTCTTTCGGTCTTTGTCCAGCTTTAGCCTGGTAATCACCACCTTGCTGGGGTGGATGCCCACGTGGACAGTTGTGCCATTAGCCTTTTCTCTCTGCACCCGTTCAATGTAGATGACGTATTTCTTCCTGTACACCTGGACCACTTTGCCAATCTGCTGGCCTTTGTAGTGTCCCCGGACAACCTGAACTTCGTTATCCTTTCGAATGGGCATCGAGCGAACACTGTACTTCTGTCTCAGCTCTTTGGAAAGGGGGGAAGACATGATCTTCCTCCGAATGTGAGAAGGCGCATTGAAATGCCGTTTGCGGTTCTTGCTCCGGTCAGAAGTCACAAAGGGATTGAACTTCATTTTGGCGGCTGCGATCCAGCGATGGCCGCAAGAGGAAAGCGAAAAATAATTTTTAATAAACAAAAAAAGAACATCCTTATATCCAGAATCCAAGCCTATTGTCATTTATATAAGCTTGTGAATACCTTCTTCTACCCTGGCTTGTCATTTTACTCCCATGATGCTATTTTTGGTGTCTAGATACTCCTGGGTTTAGTGCAAACCAATATTTATAAGGAGCTTTCAAGAAAAATTCAGAATTTCTTGAACTGAATAAAAATGGAAAAACAACATTTCAAGATTATGGAATGATTCCAATACAAGGTTTAGAGGGGATTTGCACTAAATATTTTGGAAATCAAGGGTTGGCAAGCTCGCTCCGTGGGTAAAACCACATCCTGCTCTCGCAAAGGAACTGAGTTCCATTCCCAGCATTTACGTTGGGCAGCTCCAGAGGCTCTGACTTCTGGCTTCTGTGCGCATCTGAACTCATATGTACAAACCCACATTCACATGTACATACACATAATTACAACAAATTAAAATATATATACTCTCACTCAGCCTTAAGAGGCCTAAGATAGGGTTAGGATTAGGCTTAAAGTTAGGATTAGGCTCAATGATTAATACGTACCAACTGAGGCAGGATCAAGCCTCCTTAGAGGCTGGCCTGACCTGTATAGTGAGTTCCAGGACAACATAGGTTAAATGGCAAGAACCTTTCCAAAAGAGGTGGGAGAAAGAGGGGAAAGAGGGGAAAAGAGGGGAGGGGAGAAGGTCTATCTTATAAACTGAAATAGGACAAATCAAACCAAAAGTAAGTGAAACAATAAAATTATAAAGAACAAAAATCAGGGAAGTGGAAACCATTAAGGGACTGGAGTGATGGCTCAGAGGTTAAGAGCACCTGCTGTTCTTGCAGAGGACCTGGTTTGTATTCCCAGCACCCACATGGTGGCTCATCACCAATCCAGTTCTGGGGTGTCCAGCGATGTCCTCTGCTGACTTCCAAGGCACATACATAGTTCACATGTATACATATAAGCAAAACACTTGTATGCACTTAAAATACTTTTTAAAAGGTTGAAAATGGTTAAGATCAAAAGTTGGTTAATTGAAAAGATAAAAAAAAATTAAATCTCTTGATAACAATTTGCTGTTTTCATGAAACATATTGAGAAGGTTCCCCTCCACTTCATGTCAGATTTGTTTTGTTTTTCTTGTTTGTGATACAGGGTCTACCTAATACTGCAGCCCAACCTGGCCTTGACTCAATCTGCCTGCCTCATCCTCCACAGTGCTGGGTTCCAGGCGTAAACCTTGGGTTTTTTTTCTTATTGTTTGGAAGGGATCAACTGTTGAGAGAATTTGCCAGTGAAACTATTTGAGGCTTACTTAGTGTCTTTATTAGATACAAAAATATTTGTATTTTTAAAAATTCTTCTGTCTGTATTTTAAAAGCATGTTTTTAAAAACAGCATGTCTACCTAATTTTTTAAAAATAAAAATTGAAGGCACAGGTTTATCATCATATTATTACAAATTTCTAAATGGACATTTGATAATGATGTCACTTTTATTATTTTATTTTGTGTCTTTTTATATTAGCCTTGGTCATGTCTTTTGAGCATTATTGTTTTGTTCGGTTGTAAATTTGGCCTGTATCTTACCTATATTTTATCTTTTCTGAGTTTTCTTCCTATTTTTGTTGGTTAACTCTACCTTACTTACTAGTTTTTAAGAGAATTTTAAATTATGTTCATCTGTTTATTTAACTGGAGGGAATGTGTGTTATGATGTCATGTGGGTCCTGAGAATTGATCTCAGGCTGTCAGGCTTGGCAGCACATGCCCTTTACCCACAGAATCATGCAGCCCTCCCAACATTTTAGGTTTCTGAGACAGTGTCTCACTATGTAGTCTCGGTTTCCTTAAGGTCTGTGGGAGTTAGATTATATTTCATCATTTCCAAATGTTTGGAGACTTTTCTCCTTGACTTTTTATTAATTTGTAGCTTTACCTCACTGTGGTTGGGAAAAGCTTGATATTGCAGCTTCTCAATTCCTCAGTGGCTTTCCAGGGTCTTAAAAAAAATGCTTTCTACATAGGCCTGCTCTGTGGTTGCTCTCTGAAACAAGTTCAGTACAAAGTAGCCAATTTAGCTGTTGCCACATGAATAGCTACCACCAGTAGATAGTGACGCCACCACAACCCATAGATCACCAGGATCCCATTTCCCGTCAGCAGAAAAGCCACAAATGTATCCCAAGTCCAGCAGCTCAGCCTTAGGAGTCCTTCTTTGCTCCACAGCCCCTGTTATGCAGCTAATATGCTCTTTACTGCATTTATTGTTGCTTGTGGGCTCCCCTGGCAGGATCCACCTTTTCTTTTCTCTGTTTTTTAAAGACAGATTCTTGTGTAGCACAGGCTGGTCTTGAACTAGTTATGTAGCCAAAGATGAATCTGAACTTCTAGCCCTCCTGCCTCCACTGCTCTGGTGTAGGAGGTCCTTCTGTTTATGTGTTACTTTCATTGGTTGAATAAAGAAATTGCCTTGGCTTTTTGATAGGGCAGAACTTAGGTAGGCATGGAGACGACAGAACTGAAATCTGGGGAAGAAGGGCAGACAGAGAGATGCCATGGATCTCCTGCCTGAGACGGACGCTGGTTAGAATCTTGCCGGTAATCCACAGTCACATGGTGATACACAGATTAATAGAAATGGATTAAATTAAGATGTAAGATTTAGCCAATAAGTAGTGCAAGGCAGTGTTTAAATGAACACAGTTTCTATGTGATTATTTCGGGTGTAAGATAGTCAAATGGCCGGGATGACAAGCAGCCCACTCCTCCTGTTACACCACTCACTTGTTTAGCTGGCGTGCAAATGTGTGCCATCACACCTATTTTATTACAAAGAAACATTTTATTCACTTATTGAGAATTTCATACAATATATTTGATCATTTTCGTCCAACTTTTCTAAATTACCCAAAGATCTGCCCCCATCTCCATACCCTTGAATTTTGTGTCTTCTCTTTTTATTTTTAATTTAAAAAATCCATCTACTCCAACAGTGCTGCCAATTTATGTGCAGGTACAGGGAGCATGGTCAATCTACTGGAGCAATACCCTTAAAGAAAACTGACTTTTTCTCCCCAGAAGCCAGCCCATCCCCAGTTCCCCAGCTAGGGATGAGTCTCATGAACTCCTTCCCCTCCATGCTATGATGCTGACTGGCAGGTCTTGTACACTTGGCCACAGCTGCTGTGAGTTTGAGCTCCACAGCCCTACCATGTCCAGAGTTCACTGCTTTGCTCTGCTCTTACCTGGTCTCTGGCTCTTACCGTCTTGGTGCTCCCTCTCCACAGTGGCCCCCAAGCCTGGGAAGGTGATGTTCTATAGATGTCTTACAGTCTGGGTGCTCCCTCTCTGCAGTGGCCCCCGAGCCTGGGGAGGGGATGTTCTACAGATGTCCCTTTTGTGGCAGAGCCCTTCATGGTTACTTATTCTCCACTCTTTGATCAGTTTTGAGTTCCTGTGTCCCCCATCATTCACTGCCCAAAGAAACTTCTCTGAGATCTGAGAGCTGCACTAATCTGCGGATGGAGAGACATGAATTTAGAGGATGGTTTGGTACTAAGTTTGCTTAGCAAAATAATAGTAATATTTTCAATTTGGGGTCCTATGTATACCCCAACTATGGGCTCATGGCCAGCTTTACACTACAGGCTTGAGTCTCCTTCTGTGGAGCAGGCCTTAAGTTTAATCATAAAGCAGTTGGTTACCCTGTAACACCCATGGGCCTATCTTGCCATGTCAATCATGGGTTTATGTGGTATCAGGCCATAGAACACAGGACTTCATAGACACTAGATAAATATTCTGCTGCATCTTCAGCTAAGACGCCTCATGTTTCTACTTAAACTCATTTCACCTTTTTCTTCAGTCCCCTCATGACACTTTCTCAACAGTTAGGGTTGACAGCAGCAAATGCATACTGTGTTCCTTTGTTCATCTTATCCTTGGCCTTTCTCCACATCTTTTTTGAAGTATATAACTTTGATTAATTTTTTTCTGATGTGTTAGAAAATAAATAAACACAGAGTAAAACAATGCAATAAAGAAGTTACCTGTCTGTCACTAATGTTCCAGTAGCTTGTGCCTCATTGTCAACATCTCAACTGTGGTAAGGAAGCAGGGACAAAATAAAAAGTCGTTGTTTCACCTTCCTGTCTGGGGGCCAGGATACTAAAGGATCCACAGCGATTGGCTGAGAAGGCTACCAAAAATACTAACACGTGGGTTGGGGAACATAGTCCATAGCCTTAGCTTATATAATCTTTTATGTCTTGAGATTCCTGATCCAGTTTCAAATTCAAAAAAAAAAAAAAAAAAAAAAAAAAAAAAAAAAAAAAAAAAAAAAAAACCAAAAAAACCTATGATCCTGGAAACATCCTATTATTTGTATATAATTGTATTTAATTAGTCAGTTGTTGTATTTTTGTTTTGTTCAGGGCCTCAGTCTGTAGCCTAGAATAGCATGGAACTCATTAGGTAGCCCAGTCTGACTTCAAAGTTATGGCTATTCTCCTGCCTCACCTTTTTAAATGTTGGTATTACAGGTGTGACCCACTACTTCTGGCTATTAAGTATAATTTGAAAAATAAGCAGATGTTCTATACCAAAGCTGGCAATTACCAGTCTGCAAAAGGCTAGGCAGTGTGCCGGAAATGAAGATTGAAGTAGTTTCACATTTTTACCAAAGGGCTCCATGGTGTTGCTCATATCTCAGTATGCTCAGGAGAAAAGTGGATAAAGGACCAGATTCCTTGGGGCCAGGTGAAGGCAAAAGCAGGAAACTCCCTTGTCCTGGGAGCGGAGCTGGCAAAATGTTCAGAGGAAGATGAAGTCTCTGAGTTTAATTGGAGAACTATGTCAATCACCCCAGGCAGACTAAAACCTGTCATAATTTCCAAGTTCTTTAAGACAAAGCAATTCCACGAAAGTCCCTGTCCCCCTCTTGTGATGTTGGGCTATTTCCTTTCCATGTTTCTTTAGTGAAGATAGGTTAGTTGGTTACTAGAGCTGGAGAACGACCTCTAAGACAACTGGACTGGGGAATTCTGGACTTGCAGCTCAGCTTTTACCCACTAGTTAGCCTTTTCTCCTGGGACCTAAGAATCCACTTGACCCTGAATAATCTAGAACCTTCTATAGATTTTTCACAGGGCAGAGTGAAATATGCTAGGCACAACAGTAAGACAAAGCAAGGAGCCATCTGGCCCCAGTGTTGGGCCTGCTGAAGAACAGGGACACTCTGCTGTGTCCTTAGAAGTATCTCATTACAGTGGAGAAAGAGCAGCCTTGACCCATGACATGCTTGTCTTGGGGTTCTCAGCACAGTGATGTCACGCCCAGGGGAAGAAACCTAATAGCCCAAGCTCCCCAAGTAGACGAAGCCAACAGGGCATCAGTCTCACAAGTAGATCCGGCTGTTAACACTGAGATAAACAGAAATGAAGCCTTTTATTCAATGACCTTCTAAGTCCCGGGAAAGCTGAGAAGTATCATGTATGTTACAGGGTTCACTTCACACTTTCTGGAGTCCTGGACAGCACCAGCAATCACCTATGCTCACCAGTTGGTGAGCACATGGGGTTTCCTCAGCCTCTTTCCTCTAAGAGAAACTTGAGAAGCTAGAGATGGGGTGACTTTTGCTAGGCTCTTTTTAGGGGCCTGACAGATGACACTACTTTTCCTTCCTCATCTACGAGCCAACTGAGAACCAAAGCAATAACAATGGCAGTGGGGACTACAGCTCACCTGTGTTCCGCTGATGCTGAAGATGTAGCTTCTCTCTGTGAGCAAAGGAACCTCACAAGAATGAGTGCCCTTCATGACAATTGGCATCACGATGGCTTTTAATGCCCACTTGCTCTGCCCTGCCTGCGCTGCTGCACCCCACTGTACCTCATGGTTCCACAATGCAGGGTAGCTCCGAAGAGGAGAGAGATTGGTATCCATGGAAATTTATGTTCCCTGAGTTTCCTATCAGTCTAAACATTGAGCCTTCTTTAAGCAGAAGATGGGTACAGATGTTCTGTCAGCAGAGGCCCTGCCTCCCAACGGAACCATCACCTGTGGGGTTGGGGGAAGTGTATCTCAGAGTTAAACTTGGATGCCTTTCTCTTGTACTGCTAGTCAGTCTAGCATCAGTTAAGCAAAACTAATCTTTTGCAGTATGGCAAAGCATATATGTACAGTGATAATATATGTGAGGATTCATGTGTGCATGCACACAAGTACATATATGCATAAGTCTATACATCTACATTTGTACTCTCATGCACAAATGTATGTATGGGCTTTCTTGTGATGCTAGTAAGTATGCATGTGCATACATCTGAGTTGTGGGTTTTTGTGTATATGCAACTATATGAATGTGTACAAATGTGCTGGAGTTGGTGCACATATTTTTCATGTGCATATGTGTGTATTTAAATATTTGTATGTACAATGTGTCTATAGTGTAAACATTTACACTTTTATGTATCTTGTTTTAGGGCCAGGCCTTTGGGAACTTTTGGGTTCATATTTGGGTCAATGCTTTTTGGGGTGGCAGTTTGAGACATGGTTTCTCTGTGTAGCCCTGGCTGTCCTGGAACTGACTCTGTAGACCAGGCTGGCCTCAAACTCAGAGCTCCACCTGTCTCTGCCTCCCAAGTGCTGGGGTTAAAGATGTGCACCACTACCTGGCCCCAGTAGATGCTTTTCAAGAAATTATAATTACCACTGACTGCAATGACAACAAAGAGTATTGTAATTCTCTGGACTTAAAAATTTTATAAGCTAGAAGGCAATATGGACATATGAAACAACTATGTGCGGTAAAAGATCAAAGATGTTAAATTCCATAAAAGCAAGAGAAGAGGATTGTGTTGGCCTATGGGGCAGAGGGAGTAAGCAAGGTCAGCTTGAGAGGAGGCAGGAGGTGAAGAAGGAAGTCCAGGCAAAAGACTTACACAAGCTCAGGACAGAGACAGACACACGGACTACATAAGGTCATCTGTGTCAGACACAGAATTGAAAGATGCCAGGTTCTGTGGCAGAAAGGGCGGGGGCAGAGCTGAACCTGCCAGACTTTCCCTGGGGCTGAGCAGGATGGTGAGCACCGACGACCCAGACACCTTCCCCCTCCCCCCTTCTCCAGCCACCCAGGAGAAACACACACTGAATAGGGAGTCTGTCAAAGCAGGATCTCCTTTAATTGCATCAGGCAGGAACTTATATAGGCTGAGATAGGAAGTGGGACACCTAGGATGGGTCAAGGAGGAGCAAGGAACAAGGGCCAATAATATTCTGCCATGGTAGCAGTGGCTGGACAGAGGCGGGTGTATGTCGGCTTGTGCTGAGTCACTTCCTGTGTAGAAGTTATAGCCAGAGATAGGTCTCCAAACTCGAGCTAGGCTCAGGAAGTTACACTGGGCCTCATGCCCAGGCCTCATGAGGCCCAACAGAAAGAGCGTTGCAAGGTGGGATAAGATAGTGTCATTGGGCTTTCTTCCTGCATTCCACAGGGCACATGTGATGCATGGTGGGAGATGGCCAATCTGTTGACAAGTCTGGCTGCTGCACTGAGTAACACGACCTTCCCTTGTCATGCAAGGAAAACTGCTCTGTTGGAAGGAAGAGCCAGGGTGATACTGGGGTTTAGGATAGGAGGTTATTACACTGGTCTAGGGCAGGTGGCTCAAAGGCATGAGACAGTCCATGGCATCCGCAGTGCGAAAACAGAGTCATGAATGCTGGTATTTTGTTTCCCTTCCTCTTTATTCATTCTGGGACACTCCCCCACCATGGAATCATGCTGCTCACCTTCAGGGTGTGTCTTCTCACCTCAATATACTCACTTTAGAAGCTCCCTCACAGCCTCACAGATGAGTTCAAAGGTTTGTCTCTCAGGTTACTCTCAGTCCTGTAAACAGTCAATATCATCAACCACAGGGTAAGGCATATAAATCCAGATGTTTTTAAAGTTTTACTTTAATTATTTTTACGTGTGCTTGTGTGTTGTGTGTGTTGTGTGTGTGTGTGTGTGTGTGTGTGTGTCTGTGTGTCTGTGTGTGCTATGTGTGTGCTTGCCCACAGAGGGCAGAAGAGGGATTCAGATCCCCTGAAGCTGGAGATATAGGCAAGCATGAGCAGTATAGATGCCAGGAACCTGAATCCTCTGGAAGAGCAGTAACTGCTTGTAACTGATGAGCCACCTCTCCAGCTCCACTGTGTTATTCATGGTTTTCTAGAGTCATAGAACTTATGGAATGAAATCTCTCTCTCTCTCTCTCTCTCTCTCTCTCTCTCTCTCTCTCCCTCTCTCTCTCTCTCTCTCTCTCTCTCTTCTCTCTCTCTCTCTCTCTGTGTGTGTGTGTATCTCTGTCTCTGTCTCTTTCTCTCTCTCTCTCTCACACACACACACACAAGAATTTATTGGAATGACTGACAGGCTACAGTCCAATAAGGCTAGTTGTGAATGGAAAGTCCAAGAATCTAGTACTTGCCCAGTCCCCTGAGGTTGGATATCTCAGCTGGTCTTTCATAGATGCTGGGATCCCAAAGAAGTAGGCTCCAAAGCCAGAGAAGGAACTGATGTGTTGACAAGGTGAGGGCATGCAGGTGAAGAACAAACCCTTCCTTCTTCCCTTGTCATTATATAGGCCTCCAGCAGAAGTTGTGGCCCACATTAAAAGTGTGCCTTCCCTCCTTAAGATCTGGATCAAAAACCTTTGTCTTCCTGCCTCAAGATCCAGATCACAAGTGTGCCATCCATTTCTGGACTGTAATTCATTCCAGATATAGTCAAACTGACAACCAAGAATAGCCATGGCAGGCACCAAGGCTAAAAGGAGATCTGCAAGATCCAGTCCCTGGCTATACAATTGTGTGACCAACAAAAATAGACAGGAAGAGGATGAAGGAGCAAAAGATGAATTCAGACCTGAACGTTATGTCTGACTTGACATTTTCTCAGAGGATACTCTTGCTCTAAGACCCCAGAAGGGCTAACTTTGGGAATTGTGACCTCTTGTTGCTAGGCATCAAAGAATGGGTCCTTCTCTTGCCATGACTAATCTTCTATAGGACAGTGCTGCCTTCTGGAGAAAACCAGATCCTGTTCCACCTCTAACAGTTCATCTCTAATGACTCTATTATAGCTCTAACCCAAGAAAATTCTCATGATGAGTCCTTAGTGGGAAGACAGAAGCTGTGTGTGTGTGTGTGTGTGTGTGTGCGTGTGCGTGTATGCATGTGTGCATACATATGTGTGGGACTTTAAAGAATAGAAGTCAATGTCAGGTGTCTTCATCAATTACTTCACTCTCCATCTTATTTTTAGAGACAGGCAGTCCTGGGTGGGCTAGTTGACCACCCAGACCAAGACTTCTTGTCTTCTCCTCCCCACTAGGATTACAGTGATGTGCTGCCACATCTGGCTTTCTTACTGGAGGTCTTGGGATTGAACTCAGGCCTGAGGCCTGAGCAGCAGGTGATTTACCAACTGAGCCATTTCCCCAAAGCTGCAAGAATTTTTTCAAGAATAAGAGAGAGAAATTGCTCCTTCCGCTCAGATACAGAAATGCACATTTAGACAGGATAATGGGGATATTCAGCAGTAGATGAGCTGATGACGTTCCATCTGTTGTCAAGGTATATCTGTGAATTCAACAAAGAGTCAATGTAATGGATTAAGTAAAATGCTTGGATCCCCGAGTTGCTGCAGTGGTAGAAATGCTGCAGGTCCCCATGTGGGGGCAGGCAGTGGGTCCTAAGAGCATCCAGTCCCAGGCAGGGATGGTGCAGTTCCCCAAGTGGCTGCAGTAGGCCACAAGGGGTCCTACGAGGAAAGAGAGACAGATGGGTATGCCATGAGGCCACACTGCATATCTCTGAAGGCAGCTAGTCCTGGGCAGGGAGCCATGTGGCGGGTGAGAGACAGACAGATAGGCATGCCATGCAGAGCGAGTTGGATATTTAGTTAGTTGGCTATGGAAGGGAAAGGGAGAAAGGGATAAGGGGAGAAGGGGGAAGAGCAGAGAGAAAAAGAAAAAAAGAGAGGGGAAGAGGAGAAGTGGGGAGAGACATAAGCTACCTCTTCGAGAAAGAGAGACAGAAAAGGAAGAGACTCAGACTGCAAGCAGGAAGGAAGATCTGTCTGCCTCAGTAGATGGGGGAGGGAGTAGGCGGGGCTTGTCTCTTAAAGGGACAGAACAGATCATTACAGTCAAGTCCCCAGAGACTGCAAGCTGCATCCAGAAGATAAAGCTCTTGTGGGGCCTAAACTATGCATATAATCCCCCCAATGTGCCCAACCACCCTGGTGAGTCTCAGGGATTAGAATCCAGCAGAATAGGATGAAATTGGAGGTACAAATGGAGCAACAACTGCAGTAAGTTCCAAGAATGGAGATTGGCTAGCCAGAAATATGTCAGGATCCAAGTAGCTAAGAGCCAATAGTGGGTGGGTTCCTGAGGAACTGGAAGAGATTGGAACAAAATTAAAATGTCAAATCATGCAGACACATGGGCCAGGGGATATCTGTGGCTCAAAGAGGAATGGAACAACCTCAGGAGGATTTGGTAGCTCTGAGGTCCCTTAGCTCTGAGGTCCCTTAGCCCAAGGAACAACCTCAGAAGGATTTGGTAGCTCTGAGGTCTCTTAGCCTGAGGAAGAGAGCGGCTGTAACTAAATCATAAGCTATCTCATGATAGCTGAATTCATATGACTTCTTGATCAGTGGATAGCTGACTGCATATTGGCTGTTTGGCTGGGCTTAAGCCCCTTAATTACTCGTTGGAATGACTTTGAGGTACTGGGTATTTTGCCCCCTTTTCTCTCACCTGGCAGCTGCTCCTGCTTCAGTAAATGAGAGCGACTGGCATCACAGTCTCGGGGACCAGAAGGGCATTGGAGCAGCATCGCACTGGCAAGCTGAGCTCCGAAAGCCCAATTTGTCCCTTGGCTGTTCAGCATACCTTTGGGGCTGTGCCGAGAGCAATTACTCACTATATCTGTGAGCATTTTATCTTGTTGACAAACTAAACTTCTCATCCACTTCAATTTTCATGGAAATTTAGGAAATTGCTAGAAACATGGACTACAGGAAAGGACATTTAAGTCTGCAGTTTACTCCCTGAAATCACAAGAGCTTTGCGATTTCGGATGTGGTTCTGCGGGAATGACAGAAGCATGGAGATTTTCTCTGTGTCTGTGTTCGTGTGTGTGCACATGTGTATACATCAGAGGACAGCTTCCAGTGTTGTTCTTGGAGGCCATCCACCTTGGTTTTTGAGACAGAGTCTCTCACTGGCCTGGACAAGTTGGCTCTGCTGGCTGACCAGAGAACCCCCTTACTCACACCTCATTCCACTTTTATTTACGAAGCCTTCCAGAATAGTCCAGACAGAGATTGAGTCCAAGAAGATACTCAGAGTCCTAGGGAGAGGGCTTCCGTGTTATCTGAACTCTCTGCCTGATGAGTAAACCGAGGTGTGGAGGACTGCGGCTTGCTTCCAGCTTGATGGAAAGCCAGCGGTTTGAGTGCGCACTCCGGGCTGGATGCATTGCCAGCGGTTTGAGTATGCACTCTAGACTGGATGGAAAGCCAGCGGTTTGAGTGAGCTCTCTGGGCTGGATGGAATGCCAGAGCTTTGAGTGCGCACTCCGGGCTCTTCAGTCATCCCTCCTCACTTACAGACCACTGGCAATAGTTCCAGATATTGGGAAGGAATGTGAAAGATGAAGCATTAAAACACCCCAAAAGAGAAAAATAGAAAAGTAAAATTAAGGAGGAAAAAAAAATCTTTGACAGAAAAGCATATTTTTGCACCTAGACCAAGTATTCGTTCTGAGAAACACACATTTATGTACAACAAATCAAAACCCTCTCCACACGCCTAAATGTGTGTTTTTCAAAGAATTGTCACATTCTTTTTCCTCTGCAAAATGACAAGCAGTTATAATCCATATCTGAGCAAGCAGTGGCGACCCGGAGCATCCAACACTATGAGAATTCAGGAACCGAAGCTTAGCCTTCATCACTCTGTTTCTATCTCCCAGAACAAAGGAAAATTACAGGCATTGTGCTGATGGGGGGAGAGCAAGCTTTCTCCCACTCTGGCTTCTCGTTGCTAGGGTTTAAGACCACGTGGGCCACAAAACACTCTCTCCCATCTGGCTGTTTTTTTTTTCTTTTAAACTTCCCTGAGACCCAGCTTTTACAGTTGAGTGATTAGTTCTCTTTAACACTCAAGAGCTATGGAAATAAAAGATATTTCAGAGATGGTAGTTCATGACCTTTTTTTTTTTTTTTTTTTTGCCTCTGTGCCTTTTACTGAGATCTAACCTGCACTTTCTGGCATAGAAAACTCTACTAAAGTCTCTTGGGTGAATACTTCAACAGACCAGTTTCATTTGGTACACCTTAGAAGGCATAAACGATGTCATCTCAAATATTAAGCTCACCAGACAACAAGCTTTCTACCAAGATTCAGAATTTTACTATAGCATTTTAATAATCCCATGGACCACATTTACATCACTTCCTTTGGAGTCTGATAATAAATAGTCAGATAAAAGCAACATTGTTTGATAGTATTGAGTAAATATCATCCAAACTATAACACATCTTTGGTTAACCTGCCCCCCAATCACATGGAACTGTAGATAAAAATAAACAATAAAAATGTTTTCTTTCTAATAAAATACAAAAAAGGACCTACAAAGTAAGCAGAAACATATATATTGATTTATGAATGGGTCAATGGAGCAAAACATTGATACTTATTTTTTCCTAATGTTATGCCCAGATCACCCCAAAAAAACATCAAGAAGACCTAGTCCCATATATAAAAGCAAAGAGTTTACTTTTACACAAGTTTGCAAACTCAGACTCCCTGTGTATCCAATATATTCCAGTGATCAGAAGCTTCCCCCAGCTCAGTTGGGGTTGGGCTTTTGTAGTAGCAAAGGTGGGGGTGAGGGATTTCTAAGGTTCGGGACCCCTGATTGCCAGGCATTTGTCTAGTGGTGTCCTGGTGAATGTGTGCTGGCAGGTAAAATCTTATCTACAATGGTTGGAATGTTAAAAATTTCCTTTGGATGGTCTATTCCTGGGTGGTGCCTGGATAGTCTCAGTTTGTGGTCTTTCTTGGAACCAGGGTAAACTACTGAGACTCTGGCCTCTATTGAGCTTGTTGTGGCTGGGTCCTACACTAAAAGAATCTCTAAAGTCAATTATTGTATGTATTTGCTTATATGTAGATATTAGCTGTTAAGTCAATGACAACCAAGCTACAATCTGTAGAGCCACCAAGGGTAGGTATAGACTGAGGGACAAGAAGGTACAGATAGACCTCATTTGGAAAGGGAACTAGAATAGATAGTTAAGGATGGATGGGGTGGGGCTGCAACTAGTTGGGATCCCTGGCAGCCATGTAAAGAGCTGGGCAAGGCAGAACAGGCCTGTAACCCTGGGTTTGCAGGCCAGCCAGCAAAGTTAAATCAATAAACTCTAGATTCAGCAAGAGACCCCATCTCAAATAATGAGGCGAAAAAGCAACTGAAGAAAATACAAATGTCCTCCCACATGCATACACACACAAATATGCATGCACAGCCAATCACACATGCACACATACAACATGCACATATATACAAACTGAACATTATAATTTATTTTAATAATTATATTGTAAAATATATGACAATTCTCTAATAAATGTGTTATATTGCTGTGGGATAATGGTTTTACCCTGTAAACATTTGTTTCTTGTACTTGTTTAATAAAATGCTGATTGGCTAGTAGCCAGGCAGGAAGTAGAGGCAAGACAACTAGGCAGGAAGTAGAGGCAGGGCAATGAGAACAGGAGAATTCTGGGAAGAGGGTTCTACATTCTGCAGTCATGACCCAAACACAGAGAAAGCAAGATGTGGCCACCTCGCTGAATAAGGTACTGAGCCACGTGGCTAACACAGATAAGAATAATGGGCTAATGTAGGATGTAAGAGTTAATAAGAAGCCTGAGCTAATGGGCCAATCAGTTTATTACTAATAGACTTCTGTGCATTTCTTTGGAACTTAACAACTGCAGGAACTGGGCAGGACAGAAAACTCAGACAACAATATATATGCTCATATATAAATATTTAAAATCTTGATTAAACAAATTAAAACCACATGACATAAAGAAAGAAATGCTGCATAAGACCATGAAGCTACTAAAGAGAAATGTTAAGACTATCTATATGAGCTTCAGGTCTGTTTAGCACTTCCTGTCAACCCTCTCAGCCTTCCCTTCTAGCACATTTCCATTTCTTTATGTCACCTGCCATCTTCAGAAACACTATCGAGCAGAGACCCCCAGTGGGTACAGCACAGACCCCAGTGGGTACAGCAGAGACCACCAGTGGGTACAGCAGAGATCCCAGTGGGTACAGCACAGACCCCAGTGGGTACAGCAGAGACCACCAGTGGGTACAGCAGAGATCCCAGTGGGTACAGCAGAGACCACCAGTGGGTACAACAGAGACCCCCAGTGGGTACACAGAGAGCCCAGTGGGTACAGCAGAGACCACCAGTGGGTACAGCAGAGACCCCAGTGGGAACAGCACAGACCCCCAGTGGGTACAACAGAGACCCCCAGTGGGTACACAGAGAGCCCAGTGGGTACAGCAGAGACACCCAGTGAGTACACTGGTCTGGGACTCAAGGAAACAATTTCACTTTCCTTTTGTCCTTCATTCCAGTCTCTCCAGATTTACACAGAGTCCTGGAGCAGCCTGCCTGCAGAGGCCCCTTCTCCCACCCTAAGTCCACATCTCTTGGTGCAGACTCAGGTCCCCATAGCTTATTCCCACTCTCTCTCTTAGTCTATCTTCATTTGTTTGTTCCACCTGCTAACCCATAGGAACACCTTTGCCTCCACAGCCACCACATTGACTAGGATCCAGAGTGGGCAACAGCAAATAAAGGATAAATCACCTATCACTCAACAAATGCAAGACCAGATAGCTACACTAAAGACCACCTCAAACATCATGACTCCAGACACTGAAATCCCATCACAAAACCCCAAACGTCAGAAGCCAAGACAATCTGCCTCCTCCAGAAGACAGCAGCCCTACAGGAAATAGGCCCTCAGAAAAGTAGTTTAACTAAAGTGCAGGACAAAGACTTCACATTGATAGTTACGAGTAAGTTCAAGGACTTTAAAGAGGATATGAACAAAGGCTAATGAAGACTGTGACACAGAAACAGTTGAGTGAAATAGTGAAAACATTTTAAGACACAAAAGTAAAATTTAACAAAGAAATAAAATCACCAAAGAAAGCCTAAACTAAAACAAAACTGAACCTGAAAAACTTAGGATGTGAAACAAAAACCGCAGAGATAAAACCTCACTAACAGCCTAGCAACATGGAAGCGGGGTTTCAGGTCCTGAAGACAAGGTTGAAGGAATGGATGGCTCAGTCAAAGAAAATGTTAAATCTTAAAAAAAAATTCCAGATTCCATCTGAACTGGCAGGTCTGAGGATTCCTGCGGAGGGGTGCGGGCTCCTTCAGATTGTGCTGCCAGTTTTGCTGTGTGGTATTCCATCCCGCCCTGCCCCCACCTTGGCCCTTTTGTCTGGGCTGCGACCCTGGGCTGCCTGGAATCCCTGATCCTGTGCCCTGACATTCCATGTGAACTGGTGAGTGAATGCGGACCCTGGGGCAACCTGCCCTGGAAGAGAGCACAGACCCCCTACCCCCACTTCCCTCTGCAGGCTTGTATCGGTTTCTCCTGTCCCTGTGTCTCCCAAGCTTTCCCTAGTGTTCTCAGGTGTCCTGCTCCTGTTCTAAGGCCATCCACCCAGAGGAGTCAGACTCTGGCCTCCAGGCAGGTCTGAGGATTCCTGCAAGGGAGTGCGGGCTTCTTCAGATTGTGACGCAAGGAATAGGTCCTCCTCTGGCACTGGGGAGATCCAACCAGTTTCAGTCACAGCAAAGATTGGTTTAGGACACCAAACGCCTCCGGGCTCCTTTTGAAGGAAGAGATGGGCAGGCGCCAATGCAGGAGCTCCTCCAACAACATGAAAGGCAACATGACATCACCACAAGCCAGACATCCTGAAACAACAAGAATTGAACACCCTACCCCAGAAGATATAGAAGAAACCGACCTTAAACAGTACTTTATGAAAATAATAGAGGACCTTAAACAGGAGGTAAAAAACTGCCATAAAGAAATGGAGATGACAAACAAAAAGGTAGACGAAATAAACAAATCTCTCAAAGATACCCAAGAAAAACAAGAAAAACAAGAAAAAGCAATCAAACAGGTAAGGGAAACAGTATAAGACCTGATAAATGAAATGGAGGTATTGAAGAAAACACAATCTGAGGGACGACTGGAAATGGAAACTCTGAGTAAACGAACAGAAACTTCAGAGACAAGTATTTCCAACTGAATACAAGAGATGGAAGAAAGAATCTCGGACTCTGAAGATACTATAGAGGAAATAAACTCACAGATTAAAGAACTAAACAAATCTAACAAATTCTTAACACAAAACATTCAGGAAATCTGGGACACCATGAAAAGACCAAACCTAAGAATAATTGGGGTAGAAGAAGGAGAAGAATTACAACTCAAAGGCCCAGAAAACATATTCAACAAAATTATAGAAGAAAACTTCCCCAACCTAAAGAAGGATGTTCCTATGAAGGTACAAGAAGCCTACAGAACACCAAATAGACTGGATCAAAAGAAAGCATCCCCACGCCATATAATAATCAAAACACAAAACATACAGAATAAAGAACAGATATTAAGAGCTGCAAAGGAAAAAGGTCAAGTAACATATAAAGGGAAACCTATCAGAATTACACCTGATTTCTCAATGGAAACCATGAAAGCCAGAAGAGATTGGATAGATGTGCTACAGACACTAAGGGAACATGGATGCAAGCCTAGACTATTATACCCAGCAAAGCTTGCATTCACTATTGATGGAGAAAACAAGATATTCCAGGACAAAAACAGATTTAAACAATACGCAGCCACAAATCCAGCCTGGCAGAAAGTAATAGAAGGAAAATCACAAACCAAGGAGTCCAACAACGCCCACAATAACTCAGGCATCTAGCGACCCTTCACCAGCACAACTAGAAGAAGGGAAACACACAAACTCTACTACTAAAAATGACTGAAGTTAACAACCACTGGTCATTAGTATCACTTAATATCAATGGACTCAATTCACCTATAAAAAGGCACAGGCTAAGAGACTGGATACGAAAACAGAACCCAACATTTTGCTGTTTACAAGAAACACACCTCAACCACAAAGACAGACATCTACTCAGAGTAAAGGGTTGGGAAAAGGTTTATCAAGCAAATGGCCCTAAGAAACAAGCAGGTGTGGCCATACTAATTTCCAACAAAGTTGACTTCAAAATAAATCAATCAGAAGAGATGGAAAGGGACACTTTATACTCATAACAGGAAAAATCCATCAGAATGAAGTCTCAATCCTGAATATCTATGCCCCTAATATAAAAGCTCCCACTTATGTAAAAGAAACACTTCTAGAACTCAAGGCAGCCATCAAACCACACACACTAATAGTTGGAGACTTCAACACTCCTCTCTCACCAATGGACAGGTCAATCAGACAGAAACCTAACAGAGAATTGAAAGACTTAATGGAGGTAATGAACCAAATGGACTTAACAGACATCTATAGAACATTCCACCCAAATAGGAAAGAATAAACCTTCTTCTCTGCGGCTCATGGAACCTTTTTGAAAATTGACCATATACTTGGTAACAAAGCAAACTTCCACAGTTACAAAAAAATATTAGTAACCACCTGTGTCTTATCGGATCACCATGGATTAAAATTAGAATTCAACAACAATGCTACCCCCAGAAAGCCCACAAACTCATAGAAACTGAACAGTCAACTACTGACCCACACCTGGGTCAAGGAAGAAATAAAGAAAGAAATTAAAGTCTTTCTTGAATTTAATGAAAACAAAGACACAACATACTCAAACCTATGGGGCACAATGAAAGCAGTGCTAAGAGGAAAGTTCATGCCCACTTAAAGAAAACGGAGAAAGCACTCATTGGTGACTTAACAGCACACCTGAAAGCTCTGGAAAAAAAGAAGCAGACTCACCTAGGAGAAGTAGAAGACTGGAAATAATCAAACTGAGGGCAGAAATCAACAAAATAGAAACACAGAAAACAATCCAAAGAATCAATGAAACAAGAAGCTGGTTCTTGGAGAAAATCAACAAGATTGACAAACCCTTAGCCAAACTAATCAAACGGCAGAGGGAGAACATGCAAATTAATAAGATCAGAAATGAAAAGGGGGACATAACCACAGACACAGAGGAAATTCAGAGAATCATTAGATCTTACTACAAAAGCCTGTATGCCACAAAATTGGAAAATGTAAAAGAAATGGACAGTTTTTTAGATAAATACCATATACCAAAGTTAAACCAGGACCAGGTAAATGCTCTAAATCGTCCTGTTAGTCACGAAGAATTAGAAACTGTTATCAGAAACCTCCCTACCAAAAAGAGCCCAGGACCAGATGGTTTCAATGCGGAGTTCTACCAGAACTTCCAAGAAGACCTAATACCTATACTCCTTAAGGTATTTCATAATATAGAAACACAAGAGTCACTGCCAAATTCCTTCTATGAAGCTACAGTCACCCTGATACCTAAACCACACAAAGACTCAACCAAGAAAGAGAATTACAGGCCAATCTCACTCATGAACATTGACACAAAAATTCTCAATAAAATACTGGCAAACCGAATCCAAGAACACATTAGAAAAATGATCCATTACGATCAAGTAGGCTTCATCCCAGAGATGCAGGGCTGGTTCAACATACGAAAATCTATCAATGTAATCCATCATATAAATAAACTGAAGGAAAAAAACCATATGGTCATCTCATTAGATGCTGAAAAAGCATTTGACAAAATTCAGCACCCTTTTATGATAAAGGTCTTGGAGAGATTAGGGATACAAGGGTCATTCCTAAATATAATAAAAGCTATTTACAGCAAGCCGACAGCTAACATCAAATTAAATGGAGAGAAACTCAAGGCTATCCCACTAAATACAGGAACACGACAAGGCTGTCCACGCTCTCCTTATCTCTTCAATATGGTGCTTGAGGTTCTAGCAATAGCAATAAGACAACATAAGGGAATCAAGGGGATTCAATTTGGAAAGGAAGAAGTTAAACTTTCATTATTTGCAGATGATATGATAATATACATAAGCGACCCCAAAAACTCCACCAAAGAACTCCTACAGCTGATAAACTCCTTCAGTAACATGGCAGGTTACAAGATCAACTCCAAAAAATCAGTCGCCCTCCTATACACAAAGGATAAGGAAGCAGAGAGGGAAATCAGAGAAGTATCACCTTTTACAATAGCCACAAATAGCATAAGATATCTGGGAGTATCTCTAACCAAGGAAGTGAAGGATTTATTTGACAAGAACTTTAAGTCTTTGAAGAAAGAAATTGAAGAGGATAACAGAAAATGGAAGGATCTCCCCTGCTCGTGGATTGGGAGGATCAACATAGTAAAAATGGCAATTCTACCAAAAGCAATCTATAGATTCAATGCAATCCCAATCAAGGTCCCATTAAAATTCTTCACAGAGATTGAGAGGACAATAATCAACTTTATATGGAAAAACAAGAAACCCAGGATAGCCAAAAAAATCTTATACAATAAAGGTTCTTCTGGAGGCATTACCATCCCTGACTTCAAACTCTATTACAAAGCTACAGTATTGAAAACAGCTTGGTATTGGCATAAAAACAGAGAAGTTGACCAATGGAATCGTATAGAAGACCCGGATCTTAAACCACAAACCTACGAACACCTGATTTTTGATAAAGGAGCCAAAAGTACACAATGGAAGAGAGAGGGCATCTTCAAAAAATGGTGCTGGCATAACTGGATGTCAACCTGTAGAAGAATGAAAGTAGATCCATATCTATCACCATGCACAAAACTCAAGTCCAAATGGATTAAATATTAATTTGAACACATTGAGCTTGAAAGAGGAGAAAGTGGGAAGTACTCTACAACAAATGGGCACAGGGAACCGTTTCCTACGCATAACCCCAGCTGCACAGACTTTAAGGGCAACATTGAATAAATGGGACCTCCTGAAGTTGAGCAGCTTCTGTAAAGCAAAGGACATTGTCACCAAGACGCAAAGGCAGCCTACTGACTGGGAAAAGATCTTCACCAACCCTGCAACTGACAAAGGTCTGATCTCTAAAATATATAAGGAACTCAAGAGACTAGACGGTAAAATGCCATTTAACCCAATTAAAAAATGGGGCACTGAACTGAACAGAGAATTCTCAACAGAAGAAGTTCGAATGGCCAAAAGACACTTAAGGTCATGCTCAACCTCCCTTGCTATCAGGGAAATGCAAATCAAAACAACTTTGAGATATCATCTTACACCTGTCAGATTGGCTAAAATCCAAAACACCAATAATAACCTTTGCTGGAGAAGTTGTGGGGTAAGGGGTACACTCATCCATTGCTGGTGGGAATGCAAACTTGTGCAACCACTTTGGAAAGCAGTGTGGCAGTTTCTCAGGAAATTTGGGATCAACCTACCCCAGGACCCAGCAATTCCACTATTGGGAATCTACCCAAGAGATGCCCAATCATACAACAAAAGCATATGCTCATCTATGTTCATAGCAGCATTATTTGTAATAGCCAGATCCTGGAAACAACCTAGATGCCCTTCAGTGGAAGAATGGATGAAGAAACTGTGGAATATATACATGCTAGAATACTACTCAGCGGTAAAAAACAATGACATCTTGAATTTTGCAGGCAAATGGATGGAAATAGAAAACACTATTCTGAGTGAGGTAACCCAGACCTATAAAGATGAACATGGGATGTACTCACTCATAATCGGTTTCTAGCCATAATTAAAGGACATCGAGCCTATAAATTTGGGATCCTTGAGAAGATAATAAGAAGGTGAACTCCCAAAAAAAGATATAGTAATCCTCCTGGATATTGGAAGTAGACATGATCGCCAGGCAAAATTGGGAACTTGAGGGTTGGGCAAGACTGGGCCAAGGGAAGATGGGGAGAGAAAAGTGTGAAGGGGAGAACGGGGGGAGCTCGGAGGAATGGGGTGCTTGGGATATAGGAAGGGTGGATATGGGAGCAGGGAAGCATATATCTTAATTTAAGGAGCTACCTGAGGGTTGTCAAGAGACTTGAAGAGAGGTTCCCAGGTTTCCAGGGAGACGCCCCCAGTTAGTTCCTTGGGCAGCTGAGGAGAGGGAGCCTGAAAAGGCCAGTTCCTATAGCCATACTGATGAATTTCTTGCATATCACCATAGAACCTCCACCTGACGATAGATGAAGAAAATGACAGAGCCCCACATTGGAGCACCGGACTGAGCTCCCAAGGTCCTGATGAGGAGCAGAAGGAGAGAGAACATGAGAAAGAAAGTCAGGACCGTGAGGGGACCTCCAGCTGGCGACAGATGGGGAAGGTGACTGAGCCCCACATTGGAGCACTGGACTGAGCTCCCAAGGTCCTGATGAGGAGCAGAAGGAGCGAGAACGTGAGGGAGAAAGTCAGGAACGAGAGGGGTGCGTTCACTCATGGAGACGGTGGGACAGAACTAATGGGAGATCACCAACTCCAGTTGGAATGGGACTGATGGATCATGCGCCCAAACCCGTCTCTCTGAATGTGGCCAACAGCGGGGGCTGACTGAGAAGCAAAGGACCATGGCTCTGGGCTCTGATTCTTCTGCATGGACGGGCTCTGTGGGAGCCTTCTCAGCTTGGTCGATCACCTTCCTGGACCTGGGGGGAGTTGGGAGGACCTTGGTCTTAGCATAGAGTGGGGAACCCTGATGGCTCCTTGGCCTTGAGAGGGAGGGAGGGGAGGTATGGGTGGAGGGGAGGGGAGGGAAGGGGGAGAAGGAGGGGAGGGAAGGGGGAGGAGGAGGGGAGGGAGGGGGGAGGATGAGGGAAGGAGATGGAAATTTTTAAATATAAAAAAAATAAACCATGAGAGAAAAAAAAATTCCATCCACAGAAAATCTAGAACACTATGAAAAGATCAACACTATGAAAAATAGCTATAGGGAGGGAGAAGAAACCCAGGTCAAAAGCACAGAAAAATTATTTTTGAATGGGTGCTGCAAATGTTATTGATAGTATTCAAAATAGGAAGTGTTCCTAAGTCACTCTGTTTCTTTTGGGACAACTGGAGTGGAAATTGTGAAGGGAGATACTTGGGGTTGGGGGTTGAAGGGACTCCTCAGCAGCCACCCATCTCTCTCTTCCTCCTGTGTTCTTGCTGGGGTGTGTGGTCCAGGATTTTTTAATCCTTGGAGACCATGAGATCCACAATCCTGTTGCTATAGTCATAGTCACAGTCATATCAGAAAGTGAGTTTACAGTGTTGTTATTGAGAGCAAAGCCAGTGCCAGCATCAGAGGTGGAAGAGTGAAATCACTGTTAAAGTTTCAGGAGACAAGCTGGTCCTCGGTGTAGCCCAGGATGCCCTTTAGTGGGCCCTCTGAGTCTGCTTCAGGAGACAAGCTGGCCCTCAATGTAGCCCAGGATGCCCTTTAGTGGGCCTCTGAGACTGTTTCACCACCTTCTTGACATCATTGAACTTGGCAGCTTTTTTCAGGCAGCCTGTCAGATCCACAACAGACACATTAGGGGTAGGAACACAGAAGGCCATGCCAGTGAGCTTCCCATTCAGCTCTGTGATGGAAGACCTTGCCCACAGCTTTGGAAGCACCAGGATACAGGGGTGATGTTCAGGGCAGCTCCATAGTCATCACACCACAGCTTTCCAGAGGAGCCATCCACAGTCTCCTGCATGACAGTAATGGCATGGATCGTGGTTGAGTTTCTTCATGATGCACAAGTTGTCATAAAAGACATTGACTGAGGAGGATAAATGGTGCAGAAAGCATTGCTGATGATCTTGAATAAGTTGTCATACTTCTTATGGTTCATGCTTAAATGGTAGAGATGATGACCCTTTGCTTCTAGCCTTTATTGGTCTCTGGCTTTTTCCATGGTGGGTAAAGATACTAGTAGACTCCACAATATACTTAGTACCAACATTATCCCATTTGATGTTGGCATGATTTCACTCCTGGAAGGTGGAGATGGCCTTCCCATTGACAAGCTTCCTGTTCTCAGCCTCAATTGTGCTGTGGAACTTGATGTAGGTAGAGTCATATTGGAACATGTAGATCTTGTAGTTGAGGTTAGTGAAAGGGTCATTGTTGGCAACAATATCTAGTTTTCCAGAGTTTAAGGCAGTCCGTTACCAAAGCACCCAATATGGCCAAACCCATTCACTTCAAACCTTCACCAATGTATCTCAGGAACCAGGCTAGCACTGCGCGAGATGATGTAGCTGTCTCTGGAGTGGTAGGAACACAGAGCCAAGAAAATATTTTTGACAAAAATCAAAGGAGAAAATTTCCCCAATTTAAAGGAGAAGGTGCTATCAAGATACAAGAACTATACAGAACACCATATAGACAGGGACAGAAAAGAAACTCCCTAATCAAAACATCAAATGTACAGAAAAAAAGAAAGGCTACTAAAGTTGCAAGGGAAAGAGACTAAGTAACATATAAAGGTAGACCTAATAGAATAAACCTGACTTCTCAATGGAGACTCTGAAAGATAGAATGGCCTGGAAAGATATTCTACAAACTTAGAGACCATAAATGCCATCCCAGACTACTATTCTAGAAAAACTATCTACTGTGGGCAATGGTCTTGTACCCTGTAAAGATTTGACTGCCTCTTGTATTGGTTTAAAAAAATGCTGATTGGCCAGTAGCCAGGAAGCCAGGAAGTATAGGGGTGACCAGACTAGGAGATTCTGGGAAGAGGAGACTCTCCGTCTGCAGTCATCACCCAGATGCAAAGGAAGAAAGATGAGAATGCCTCAATGATAAAATGTACAAAGCCACATGGCTAACACAGACAAGAATTATGGGTTATTTTAAGATGTAATAGTTAGTTAATAAGAAGCCTGAGCTAATAGGCTAACCACTATATAATTAATGTAGGCCCCTGTGTGTTTCTTTGGGACTGGACAGCTGCTGGACTGAGTAGAACAAAAACCTCTGTCTACAAAATGGTACCAACATGGGCAATTACATCCACATAAAACCTGAAAGAGCTTGGGAAGTAATTCTAAACACAAAAGAACAGAGTTAAGCATGGCTTCTTGGTAGCAGTATTTTCTCAGATGGGCTCTGTTTGCTAGAGGCAAGTAGGTCTCATTTAAGAGAGGCTTCCTGACTCAGCTTTAGCCACAAAAACCTTGCAGCTATTTTAAGAGGTCCCACTACCAAACACACAAATGGTGTTTATTAGTAGTCCACAGCATGCTTCTTGGTGGTGGCAGGGACCTTGAAACTCCACAGAGTTATGACAATAAACATGTCTCCCACCAGTACCTCAGCCATGAAGTTAGACTCTCTGAAAGGAATGGGGTGGATCCAGTCATCAAGGCCACAGCTTTAATCCTAGCCATATTGCTTAGCAAATTAAAGGCTCATGTGGTCAGAAAAAGAGAAATATACAGTAAAGATAAATTCAGACAAAAATAATTCTAAATGGTTTACAGTGTGTTTAAAAGTTTATGTAAGCTTGGGAGAGAAAAGAAAAAGGATAAAGTCCTTTAAAAAAGAAAAAGAGTAGTTGTGTGTGGTGGCACACATCTTTAATCCCAGTACTTGGGAGGCAGAGGCAGGCAGATCTCTGTGAGTTCAAGGACAGCCTGACCTACAGAGTGAGTTCCAGGACAGGCAAATATACACAGAGAAACCTGTCTCAAAAAGCCAAAAATTAAAAATAAAATAAATAGAGTTAAAAATGAAGCCATGTAAAGATGGAAAATACACAGAGAATCTGGATACCGTAAGTCATTATGTTGTCTTTGAATTGTTTGACTGCAAAGGAAGGTGCGACAGCTGCTGAAAGACATTTGATTATAATTGCTGCTGAATTAATCCAACATATATATTTTGAAAATGCCTTGACTTCAAAATTTAAGTCAAAAGATATGTTACTTTGGAAAAGAGGTTTTGCTTTTGTTTCTATAGGAATGAGAGACTGTGGATTCATTCTGAGTTAAGAAAAAATAGTTTTGATCAAGGAAGACCCCCTGAAAAATATCAAATAGAAACAAATGGCCCAATGATCCAACATTTTGGAGGACCTCTGTTGAAGCTTCCTTTGATTTCTACATCCAGAACAGTTTCAAGACTGCTGGCTGAGATAATCAAGCCTCACAGAATATTCCAGTCAGGACTTGACCATAATCCTAAATTTTCTTTAGGTCTCTATAAGATTATCAGTGCCCCCAGTCAATAGGAAGTCACCTAGAAAACTATGCCCACATTCCCAAAATAATGGATTATGGATGTTTGTCTTTGTTTAGAGTGTTGGTAACAAGTTGTTATGGATAATAGTCTGGTAAAAAAAAAAAAGTAGACAAACGAGATTAGATTCAGAGTTCTTGTTTCGAAAAGAAAAAAAGTACTGTGGGACAATGGTTTTGTACCCTATAAAGATCTGTAACTTGTACTGGTTTAATAAAATACTGGTTGATCAGTAGCCAGGCAGGAAGTATAGGCAGGGTTGTAATAGTGAGAGCAGAGGGCTGCATTCCCGCCCAGCTCCCGGCCGCCTGGCTAGCTTTATACCTGAAATAATTACACGGAAACTGTATTCTTTTAAACACTGACTGGCCCATTAGTTTCAGCCTCTTATTGGCTAATTCTCACATCTTGCTTTAACCCATATTTAGTAATCTGTGTAGTACCATGAGGGGTGGCTTACCAGGAGAGATCTTAACCTGTATCTGTCTTGGAGAGGAGAGGCATGGTGTCTGCCTGAGGCGTCTGCCTGACTCTGCTTTCTTTCTCCCACAATTCTGTTCTGTCTACTCTGCCTACCTAATTTTCTGTCCTATTAAAGGGCCAAGGCACCTTCTTTATTAACCAATGAAAGTAACACATAAACAGATGACCCTCCTCCATCACAGGGTGACCAGACTAGATTTCTGGGAAAAGGCAAGGTTCAATCTGCAGTCATCACCCAGATGCAGAGGAAGAAAGATAAGAATCCCTCACTGATAAAACATACCAAGTCATGTGGCTAGCACAGACAAGATTATGGGTTAATTTAAGATGTAATAGTTAGTTAATAAAAAGCATGAGCTAATAGGCCAACTAGTATATAAATAATATAGGCCTCTGTGTGCTTCTTTGAATGCTGGTCTGGGTGGGACAGAAACCTCTATCTGCAACTATCAAACACAATATGCAGAGAAAGACAAATATTCCACAGTAAAACTAACTTTAAGCAATTTACATCTTTCAATCCAGCTTTACAGAAGATATTAGAAGGAAACTTTCAGTCTTAAGAGGTTAACTAGACCCAAAAAAACTCACTCACTAAATAAACAAATACATACACACATACTTATATGCACAAATACAAACATATATACATAAATCCAGTAAATTAAAAGAAGGGGGAAAACACCCATACCATAAGAACAAAATAACAGGAATCGATAAGCACCACCCATTAATAACTATTGATGTTGGTAGTTTCAAATACCTAATAAAACAAAACAGACTAACAGGTTGTATTAGAAAACAGGATTTGTCTTTCTGCTACATCCAAAAAACAAGGCTACTGATGCCCTCAACAACTGATGGTAAGGCTCTGTTGCTGAAGGTAACACTAACGTCATCAAACGTGGAGAGGTTGAGATGATGCCTACCTGGAAGCTTCACCCCTACTGATTACCATTTTTGGTACTGGAAGATACTGGAGGAGAAAGGTAATCACCAATATTGCCCAGCTACCAACCCTGCCACCCACAAATGCAATCTGCTTGCAAGATATACTAGTGCAATAGTGGCACAAATGGTATGGGAGTAACCAAACAAAGGGTTTTGTTATTATTATCATTATTGATTTAAAGCACCATTCCATGTGATAGCCCTGTATCTGACACTGATGATGTGACCAGAAGTCTGAAACAAGATATACCATGGGCCTGGGAGAAAACTTGCTACTATTGTTCTTCTTAAGGAGCATAGCAAGAAAATGACTCCTAATGACATTCCGCTACACCCATAGATCAATGTCTCACTCAGCCGTCATTGGACATTTCTTCTTGAAGAAGATGGGAACTAATACAGAGACTTACAACTAGCTAGACAATGTACAGAGGTAAAAGACCTTGAAGCACTCAGTCTTTGTTTGCTTGTTTTGTTTTTCGACACAGATTTCTCTGTGAGGCCTGGCTGTCCTAGTACTCACTCTGTAGACCAAACTGGCACAGCCTTCCTTTCTGGGATTAAAAGTGTGCTCCACCACTCCAGGCTGAGCACTAAGTCTTAAACAAGATGTCTTTAGCAAACTGCTTCTCTCAGAGCTCAGGGTCTTCTTGGAAGAGGATGCAGAAAGAGTCTAAAAGCCAGAGAAGATGGAGGATTCCAAGGAAATGGCATCTTCCCGACAGAACAGGACTGATACACACACAGGACTCACAAAGACTGGCAGCATTCTCAAGATCTGCACAAATTTAAGCCAGATGGGTCCCAGCACTGGGAGGAGGAAACAGACATTGGGTCCCACTCCTAACCAGACACTGTCTGTGATTGATGCCTGCTGGCAAAGGGAACATTTGTTTCTCCAATGGCATCTCATTGAGTCTATCAACCATACTTCAGGGCAGGCATATCCGGGAGTGGTTGGCCAACAGAACATGAACTCAGTGATATTCTTGTGGACTTTTTGTTTTATTTTGCTTCCTTTTGATTTTGCTTTTATCTTATGGTCTCTTGTTTGTCTGTTTGGATTTTTGGCAGGAGCAGGACTTATTTCTTTTTGTTTGCTTGTTTTGTTTTTGTTTCTTGCTTTTATTGTCTGTGTTTTAGAGAGAGAGAGAGAGAGAGAGAGAGAGAGAGAGAGAGAGAGAGAGAGAGAGAAAGAAAGAGAGAGAAAGAGAGAAAGAATAAAGTTGGGTATGTAGGAAAATGGGAAAGATCTGGGGGAAGTTGGAGGAAGGAAACGTGATCAATATTTGTTCTATGAAGCACATTTTTGATGTTGGATTCCCCTCTGTATGCTATGAATATGTTTGTTTGTTTGTTTACTTTTTACCATTGGTTAATAAAGAAGCTGCTTTGGCCTATGGCAGGCAACATATAGTAAGGTAGGAAATCCAAGCAGAGACAGAGAAGGCAAAATCAGACTCCCAGCAGCCACTTAAGAAACAAGACCTTTAGAAAACGAGGTAATGCTATGGCCACGTGCAATACACAGATTAATAAAAATGGGTTAATTTAAGATGTAAGAGCTAGCTAGACATATGCCTGAGCCATTGGCCAAAAACAGTGCTGTAATTAATATAGCTTTTCTGTGATTATTTGGGTCTGGGTAGTCAGAAAACAAAAACAAAAAAAACAGTCTCTGCTTACAGATTTTTAATAAAAATACTTTTTAAAATTGCTTTTATTGAGCTATATATTTTCTCTACTCCTCTCCCTTCAATAAAAATACTTTTAAAAGATTGTTGCATCCAAGAATTTCAGTGAAAAAATATAAACGTGGAATGGTTCAATGAATTAGAATTAAACAACAAAGGAAATCCAGACACTGAGCAAGTAGTAGCATACCCTCCAACAGGAAGTGGATGCTTTGGTTATTTCCCAGAGTGTGAGCGTGGCTTTGTGACCTGCTCAGGAGCACTGAGCACCAGCAAATGCTAAGAGGTGAAATTTGTGAAGAGCATGCAAATGCAGCATCCTCTTAGTACAGGTGCCCCAGAGGCATGATGGGAAGTTAATGTAGTGAGAGGCCCTTCCATCCCAGATAAGGTCCCTACTAGAGAGGGAAGGACCTTCAACACTGTCCAGCACAAACCAATCAGGACCAGTTCAGAAGAAGCACCTGCCATCACCTGCCAGGTATTGGTGTTGGCCGAAGTCACCAGGCCTTGGTAATCATTAGCAAAAGTACTAGATTCAAATAGAGTATAGAAGGAAAGAATCTCAGAGGAATGATGCATAGAGCTGAGAACAAGGTCCCTCAGGAGAAGAGCTAGAAGATGCTCTGCAGAACCGGGATGAAGGGCAGATGTAAGATACCCAAAGATCTCTTACAAACTAGGGAGAAGAGCAGCTAAACATGGCTGAAACACCCATTGATGCAAAACTGGAGTGGCTAATAATATGAGACTCATTGCAGTCAGAGAAGCACAAACCATGGTAAAAACGAGGCAGTGCTTCACAGATACTCGACTGGTAAGGAATAACAGTTGTGTGATACGGGAATGGGGTAATGGCACACGATAGGTAGGAGCCGCCTGCCATTGTTCTGAGAGAGTGGGGAAGTAGTGAGAACATGCACAGGTTTATCTACAGTCCAGCAATACTGATGACGCCCAGATAATCTTTACAATAGACTATTGGAGATACAGGTCTGCATATAGTGGCATCACCTGCCACTGAAAACAAATGATACAAAGTTGCTTTTTATATTTTCCTCAACTTTTGTGGAGAGAGAGTCCCATGTAGCCCAGGCTGGCCTCAGATTCACCATGTAGTAGCTGAGGATATTGAACTCCTTGTCCTACTTCCACCTCAGAAGTGCTATGACCACAGGTGTGCACCATAACACCTTACCGGGAAAGGTGTTTAATCCCAGGCTAGGGATGTATTTCAGTCAGTAGAGTTCTTACATAGCATGTATGAAGTCGTGGGTTTCATTACATGTATGGTATAAACTCAGCATAGTGGTGCATGGCTGTAACCCCAGCACTTGAGAGAAGGCAGGAGAATTAGGATTTCCAAGTCAACCTTGTCTACAAAGCAGATTTGGGGCTAACAGGATGAGAGAGAGAAAGAGAAGAGAGAGGGATAGAAAGGAAGGGAGAAGAAGGGAGAGGAAGGGAGAAGGAGGGAGAGGGAGGGAGGAGGGAGAAAAGGAGAGAGAGAAAAAATCAAGGAGGCAGAAGGCAGTTATGACCGATGGGGATGCTGGTACATGCCATAGCTGGTGAAACCTGTTTTACATTCTCTGGACAGAAGACTCCTGCAGCTCATGCTTTTTTTCTACTTGGCTTTTAGAATCACAACTTCATCAGTAAGACTCTTGAGGTTGTAAGCAGAAGGTACTCTTGTAAAACTATTGTCCAAAATTATTGTCCCTTAGTTACCCATTCAAGTTATTCTTTTCTCCCATTAGTGCCATGCTAGTTAGCTACAGATGCTGTCTTACAAAGCAAAAAGATACCCAGACGAACAACAAGTAACGACACAGGATACAGGAAGAATCCCTGTGATGGCCTCTCCTAGGGGCATGCTGCCTAAATTGCCCATAAAACTAAAGGATAATTCATTTCATTTAGTTTGTATCCAAATACAAAACCCAATGTCCTTAAATTCTGTGTGTGTGTGTGTGTGTTTGTGAGCATGTGTGCATGTGTGTATGTGCGTGTTCTTACCTAGTAAAGCTATTCTTGAAAGAGCCAATTGTCCTTTCAGGGTTTCCCCTGGCTGCAGCCTGATCTTGTTACATGAGCTGGTTCATTATCAGAGTGAGTGCAGTGAGTCTGGGTGTGCGGGACAGCACCAGAGCCAGCGAGCATGTCTATGCTGAGCAGGTATGTGGACAGAATCCAAGGAACTTCTATAGGGGAGTGAGTAGGAGCAGATGAGCCAAGGTTTACAATTTCTCTGCCTTTGATTTAGGGTTGTGTGGCCCAGGGTCCATGACAATGATGATACAAATATCATGTACAGGAAGTAGATCTCAGATGTTATAGTTTCCAGTCAAGATATCCACACGAAGGGGGAAATCCCTAGAAAGAGAACCCTCCACAAACACCAACATCAGTGCCAACACCAGTATAAACACTAGCACCAACACAAGCACCAGCACCAACACAAACACCAGCACCAACACAAGCACCAGCACCAACACAAGCACCAGTACCCATAGAAGCACCAGCACCAACACCAACACCAGCACCAACACCAGTGCCAAACCAGTATCATTGCCAATGCCAACACTAGCACCAACACCAACACCAGAACCAATGTCAACACCAACATCAGCACCAATGTCAACACCAACACCAACACTAGCACCAGCACCAACACCAACACTAGCATCAGCACCAGCACCAGCACCAACACAATCACCAATACCAACACCAGCACCAACACCAACACCAGCACCAACACAAACACTAACATCAGCACCAACACAAACACTAACACCAGCACCAACACAAACAAACACTAACACCAGCACTAGCACAAACAACACTAACACCAGCACCAACACTGATACACATTACTTTTAACCACAGTGATTCACTGGAGCCACAACTACATTTCACAAGATGAGTGATAGTTCCATAATGGAAAATAAACTCAACAAGGCTTAATACCCTTGACAAAAATTCTCCATGGGTAAAATGTGGTACCAGATTAAATCATAGTTCCCTAAAGAAATCTTAGGACAATGAGCAGGAAGACATGGGGTCCCTCACTCTAACGGGGTGGCAGTAGTAAGACTCTGAACCCCCAACACCCCCGGTTTAGCATTTCTAACACTGCTGTCATCAAAGCAGCCATACATAACCTTTTCTGAGTGAGAGATTTCCTTAGAGAAAGCAAGAAACAGGCTCATTTTCCCTCTCCATCACACATGGACAGATTTCCCATGAAACCATGATGAATCTACTTTTGTCCAGGTCATGGTAAGGCTACCTACAGACAAACAAGGACAAGAAGCAAAATCAGATTCACAAAAGATCTGGGGAGGTAAAAACAGAATTCTGGGGTTGGAAGGAATCTCACTAGCATGTTTTGTTCTTGCTCCCAGGTCGAGTCACACCCACACTCTCAAAGCCCTTGGAAATTCCTTGTGCTTGAAGACCTTCAATGACAATGCCTGATCTGTCTCAGAGACTCATTCTGGCGTCTAAGAATACTCACTGTCAGGAAATTTGGCTTTGTGAGTAAATTCAGACTCGTCGCACACCCATTTCCTCTGACTCTGATCTCTGGGGGAGATGGAGCACACCCAGTGAACATGTGAAGGTCGTCACCAAAATAGCCACTGTCCATCCTGTCCCAGCCTCTCTGATTCAGGATCAGTGGTCTCAGCTCCCTTTATCTCTTCTCTTGAGTCTTACTCTCTGAGCCCAGATCCACCCATGCTTCACCTTTAAACTGTGTTCTAAGTCTATTGGTTTTAAGGTGACCATCTGTTCCAGTGTGACAAAGACTTCCTGGTTTGGATGCCCAAATGTAAGACTTTCAGTGTTAAAGCAAGGGAAGTCTCAGATAAATGGATGTGTGTTGGCTCTGCTGCCTGTTTCTAGAACAGGAATGCTCCAGTGGATGAAGGCCCATCCCAAGACAGGAGGGCATCTTAAGGAAAACTGTGCTACTAACCTGGATCTGGAGGCAGGGAGACAGTCTGACAACTGTTTGTGGTTCTCTTCTCAGCCCATACGTCCATCTGGAGGGGATGGACAGAATGTCCTTCCCTCCTCATGCAGCACACATGTCTCCTGACATCATCGGAGGCAGTTAGAAAGAGGAGCAAGACATGGAGCAAGTATGAAATATTTGAGAGGGATGAGAAATGGGAAAGAAGAGGAAAGAGTGTCCTAGAAAAGAGGAGAGCCTGGTGCGAAAACAAGACAGAGATTGGGGGCTGGCAAGGCAGCTGAGTGGGCAGAGTACTTGCCTGGCATGAGCAAATCTCTGGATTTGATCCCTAGCACCAAATAAATCAGGCAGGGGGCACACCTCTAGTCCCAGAACTCAGGAGTCAGAGGTAAAGATCCAAAGTTCAAAGTCACCCTCACCTACTTAGGGAGTTTGGGACTAGTCTTGTCTACATAAGTTTCTATAGAGGGGCAGGGGAAATAGTTTTATAAATATATGCAAAGACAGGGAGAAAGTGACAGTTGACTAAGGAACAAACACATGAGAATGGACAATGTGGACAAGATGAAGGGAAGTCCATAGCCTGGAACACCCACCAGAAACAGCCTTAACCACTTCTCCTTGTACTTCTCACATCCTTGAGAAGAATGGACCCTAGATTTCATGAACTTTAAAAAAACTAAGGCTGCAAATAGCACAAAATGTAAAGTCATTTCTGCCCCTTCTATCAAGATCATCCTTTCTAAATGCAAAGCACATTGTATGCCATCGCAGAAGAGCCGCGGCTTCGAGACCGCACCTGGGCACCTGGGCACCATGGCAGCGTCTGTGTTTCTCCCACCCTGCTGAGCACTGTGGTGGAATATAGTTTGTGTCCTCCAGAGCTCATGCTGGAATTTCACCGCCATTATGTCAGAGCTGGGAGGTAGAGCCTGAGAGCTGATTAGGGCACTAAGAGGGCATCAATGCCTTTCTTAACGGAGTGAATTTGTATTCTTCAAGAGTGATTTGTTCTAGGAACTGGGTAAATGGCTCAGCAGGTAAGAGCTGGCTGTGCAAGCATGAGGACCTGAGTTCAAATCCCCAGCATCCATTTAAAGAGACAGAAATGATGGCACAGTCTAACCGCAGTGCTGTGGGGGAGAAGAAAGAGTTGCTGAGCTTGCTGGCTGGCAGCCTAGCTGGGCTCAATGAGAGACTCTAGCTCAATGGAGTAAGATGGGAAGGGATTGAACAGGACACCTGGCTGACACCTCCTCTAGCCTGTACACGTGTGCAAAGGTGTATATACACAACACACACAAAGGTGTATATACACAACACACACAAAATATTAATAACTATAAGATAGAAGTGGGTGCTTTAGGAGACCCCTTTATGCTCTGCCTCTTCTCCGTTTTCCTTCCTTCCACCATGCTAAGGAGCAGACTTCCTAGCCTCTAGAACCACACACTCAAGTAAGTTGTTTCTACTTACAAGTTGTCCACACCCTAGTATCCTATCAAAGCCTTAGAAAGTGGACCGAGACATCATGGAATGCTAAAGACTTTGTCACAGATGTGTGGCAGGTCTCATCCTAGCATCCAGGAAGCAATACGTCAGTGTATTGATAGTTCAGCCATGCACCTCAGTAGGAAAACACAAGATAAGCTAGTCATTCACTGAGAATGTGTTAACCACTGCCCTCACTTGCCTATTTGGTGTTTTAAATAGGAATGACAACCGTGGACTCATGAGTTTGAATGCTTGGTCCATAGGGAGTGGCACTATTAGGAGGTGTGTGGCCGTGCTGAGTAGGTGTGGCTTTGTTGGAGGAAGTGTGTCGCTGAGAGTGGGCTTTGAGGTCTCAGATGCCCAAGCCACACCCAGTGGGACAGTGACTTCCTGCTGCCTGTGGATCCAGATGTAAAACTCTCAGCTGCCTCTCCAGCTCCATGTCTGCCAGCATGTCACCATGCTTCCTGCCCTGATGACTTTAAGGCAACCCCAGTTAAATGTTTTCTTTTTAAAGAGTTGCTGTGGCCATGGTGTATCTTCACAGCAATAAACCCTAAGACAATCTCAAAGATCCATTTTGGGTTACTGTCTTCTAGGTTTCAACCAAGGCTCAAGGATAGGCATGTAGCTCCATTGGTAGAGTGCATGCTTAGTGTGCACAAAACACTGAGTTTATCCAAACCAGGTGTGGCGGCACAGGCCTGTAACCCTACCACTCAGGAGTTGGAGGCAGAACGAGCAGAAGTCCAAGGCATTGGTTGCTACTGTATCGAGTTAAAGGTTATGTAGCAAGCAATACATGAGATTTGTCTTAAAAGAAATCAAATAAGGCTCAGGGATGTTAAAAAGCTTCCCCGTGATTGAGGTTAAAAAGAAGATTTTAGTACAAAACTCATGGCTCTGGGGCCAGGGTTTTAAACCACTATGTTTCTTCTTGAAAACTTGCCTTTTGAGATATGGAACCCAGAAGTTCTGGATCTAGAATCTAGACATTTTGGAAAGGGTTTTCTTAAACTGTCTGTGAGTTTTTGGTATACAAAAAAAGAGATAAGAATCACCCTAAGACTTTCGTGTGTGTGTGTGTGTGTGTGTGTGTGTGTGTGTGTGTGTGTGTGTGCATGTGAGAGGTGTAGGTGCCTATGCATGTGGAGACCAGATGTTGATAGTGGATGTCTTTTTAAAATATTCTCTATCTTCTATACTGGGACAGGGTCTTTCCCTTGAAGACAGAGCTTGCAGATTAGACTACTGTAGCTCGCCAGCTTTCTCTGGGATTCCCCTGTCTCTGCCTTCTGGATGCCTGGATTATAAGCAGGTCAGCACAGCCACCTAGTGTACATAGATTCTGAGGAAGGGCTCTGAACTCCGGTCCTCGTGTTTTCAGGGGAAGTGCTTTCCATTCTGAGCCATCTTCCAAACCCTAGGAGTATCTTTCTTCAAACAAATGCTTAAGTGAGTCGACCCCCTCGGGTCTGGCTCTGAAGTGGTCTCTGGGGATCTGCTCTGGGGTGTGATCTTGTGTCTTGGGTCCTGGCTCCCTGTCAGCTGCTGTCTTACACCCAGGGTGGAGGCCTATTCTCTTAGCTGCTATTCATATCTATATTTGTTCAGGGGCTTCCTTCCTGGTTCCCCTTTCACTTTAAGATCTTCCCTTCTCAGCGGCTTTGGCTTGGATGTCTAACTTCAAGCATAACCCCAAATCCAAACCACAGATAATGCCAAGCAGAAGCTTATTTCTCATTCTTCTTTATTGGGGCTTGGTCCTCAAAGGATAAAGGCTCAGTCAGAAGCTAATGCTCCTCAACTCATCCACGGGGGATTAAGTGACAGTTAAAAAGGAGTTGGGCTTTCTGTCTCTTTGAGCCAAGTGAAGAGTATATTACTCTCTTACCTATTTGCCTCTCACTGGCTGTGTTTTAGTGACGATCTAGTAATGAAGGAAGCTCCCATCGTGTCTCTTTGTAAGTGTGAGGGCACAGTGCCTGTGTCCGTGCAAAGTGCTTCTGTGGACGCCTGGGTGTGAAACCCTAGCTGCAGGGGAGTTGAGTTAAAGTCTTTAGCTAAGACTCTCAGTAAGCTGTTTTAGTTTGCCCAGTGCTTGATAACACATTGTCCTGACATTGTTTTCCTTTAATGTAAACCCTTTCCAAGAAAAGGGTTCCTGCAGCCCAGGCCCCTCCTGAACTCATGAGCCAAGAATGACCTTGTACTCCTGACCCTCCTGCCTCTGTGCCCTAGTGCTGAGGATAAAAGCGTGTCCCCCAGAGATGGCCTGTGTAGCAAGGAATGGAACCCGGTGCCTTACGCACACTAGGTAACCTCTCTACCCACTGAGTCACATCCCTAGCCTTCTGCTACAGTTTTAACTGCTTATTTTTAATGGGTGCCCTCAGATGAATCAGAGAGTCCATCAGCATGCTACTTTTTAGTAAATAATAAGGATTAAGTATTAGATATATACTGAAAAGACTGAGTGAGTTAGAATAAGGGTAAGTATTAGATGAACTTTGCTGAGCTTAGTGGCACAAGCCTTTAATCCCAGCATTTGGGAGGCAGAGGCAGTCAGACTCCTGCTGATTCTGTGGCCAGCCTGGTCTACATAGTGAGTTCTAGAACAGTCAGAACTACATGGTGAACTCCCCCCCTAAAAAAAATTAGATCAACTCTGAACAAAACAATCAAGTTGAATAAAAAATCTAATTAAAGGAAGTTGGGATACAGTTAGGGGCTGTATATTTTAGGGGTTATTAAGCTGTAGAAGGTTATAATAAAGAAACATAAGGAAGAGGGGTAAGGATAAAAAAAGAAAAGATATAGGAAAAGGACGAATATGTGAGATGTTGCTGAATGTGGAAGGATGGTGTCTTACACCGTGGAGAAACATAAACAGTCCCAGCTCCAACTGGGCAACATTCAGACAAAAGCCAAACCAGCATGAGGCACAAATGAGGGGCAGGCATCAGACATTAGGAGAACACTTTTGGAATGAATTGTGCCACTACTGCAGGGGCAAAAGGAGAAGCCGTCAGATCCTCTAGGCTCTAGTGGATCCCATTGTGTGTGTGGCAGAGAGAAGGGGACTGTTGGTCTCTGAAGTCTGTGTCCTCAGGTCTATGGGATTTGGGGGCTGGAGGCCTGCTTCCCAGACAACCTCCGTGCTTTTCTCTCTGTTACTTAATGTAAACTCCGCACCCGAGGAAGAACGTTGCTGGGTTGGTTTGCTTGGTTGTTTTTGTTTTTGTTTGTTTGTTTTTTGCCATTTCCGACCATTCGACACTAACCTTTCTGTTCTTTTGTTGAACACTCCTAGAATTAGAAAGAATACCAACTGTATCCAGTGCAGTAGTTTTCAGACTTAAGATTTCAAATCCTCCTGAGAGTCAGCACGACTCCTTCAGCGTCATTGAGAGCGGGCCCCGGGTGGGCAGTTTGTAACAACGCTCACAGTGACGCTCTCCCACGGGTACCTGGTGTCCTTGACTCTATCTAGTTCCTTCTTCATTCTCCTATGACCTGTATACTTGTAGTCTAACAGGGACTCACCACAACCTGAGAAAGGCCTTCCCGGGCCACTGCCCACCACTCATGTGATTCCTTAGGCCGAAGCAAGGTCCGCCTACCGGACACTCCATCAGCCACGGCAGCCATGGCTGCGCTGCCAGAGTTTGGTCATTCTTTCTCTGCAGGTTTTGCTTTTCAATTTTGTTGTTTGTTTCATTACTTGATTAGCTCTTTGGGGTTTTTTGGGTCATGGTTTTGTTGTGGAACTTTGGACACACTAGAATTTCCTATGTGCATCAGGCTGATGTCAAAATGGCAAAGATTCGCATGCCTCTGGGTGCCAAGTATGTGTTACCATGTCCACTTGGTTCTTGTTTTATGAGACAGGGTCTCACTTGGTAGCTAGGCTGATCTTTTGGCATTCGTCCTGCCTCAGCTACCCAAATGCTGAGGCTACAGGAGTGAGCTTTCTCTTTCTCCTCGCTGGCACACAGGAAAAACAAAAGAGAATAAAAAATTTCTTTCTCCACTAGTTGGTTGCCTGCATTGTGAGAACACATAATCAGTTGTCCAGAAGCTCTGGTTGAGCCATTGAAAATTAATAGAAAATTTTCTTAAATAATTGTTAAAAGACCTAGTTCAAAGTCAGTGTGGATCAGAACAACCCAGAGGACTTAAACAACAGATAGTGAGATCTCAGCCTCAGAGTAGCTGACTCAGAAGGGCTGGGTGGAGCCTGGGAACTCGGTTTTTTAATTAGTACCCAGGTAGTGGTGATGCATCTGCAGGCTGTGACCCCACACCCCACACCAAGAGCCACTGGGCTAAGTAATGCATCATCGGGCCGCACTTATTAGCTGTGGCATGAGAACCTGCTCATCAGAATTGGCAGGGAGGGCTCTCAGAAGCATGCGCACTTTCGCACCAACCTGCAGTGGCAACAACATTCCGGAGACTTGCTGAAGTCTGCCAACTCCTCAGCTACGCTTTTATTTCTCTAAAAGGGTTAAGACCGGCCAGGCGTCAGTTCCCAGAGACATGATGTGCGCTGAACAGAGCACCAGTACTGCGTGGGACATTGTTTAAAATTCCATGTTTCGCCAAGCCTCCCCCTCCACCCCCCATCCCCCACGCACCAAGGCATTCTGTCGAGTGCCAAAGTTTGGGAACCCCTGCCCAAGGCTGAGGTCGGAAAGGTGTCAGCTGTGGTGCTAGTTGTCCTGTCCCGTGTAGTGTCCGTGTGTGTCCCCCACCCCGCCTCCTTCCGGTTATGGTTTGCTGCTCTCTTGGGGAACATATTTATTCTCAGACACTGTCTAAACTTCGAGGCCTTAACATACTATGTGGAGAAGGGAGTATGAGAAAAAAAAAAACTCCTTTTATTTTTTTAAAGCCCCCCCCCGTGCTTGTGTGCGTGCCTGCGTGCGTGCGTGCGTGCGTGCGTGCGTGCGTGCGTGCGTGTGTGTGTGTGTGTGTGTGTGTGTGTGTGTGTGTGTCTGTAGGTGCTCACAGAAGTTGGGGCATCCAAGCTCCAGAGGGAGCTTACAGGTGGCTGTGAGTTGTCTGATGTGGGTGCTAGGAACCAAGCTCAGGTCCTTAGCCACTTGATCATCATCTCAGCCCCCAAATTCTGCTTTCAAAAGAACATTCCTTGAAGAGTTTTGTTTTAAAGCACTTTTAAAAGTATTGCTAAAATTAGCCTAGCAGAAAATTTACCATTTAACTTTTGTAGGTCCATGATATCGATACAGTATATTGGCATCACTGTGACCATCCACCTCACTCACAAGCTCGTCAAACTGAACCTGCGCATGAGACAATAGCGCCCCCTTTATTTCAAGGTGATTAGTGCACCCATTGTCATGCCCTTGTTCAGGATGAAACAGTGTTTCTGTGACGTTTACTGCTTCAGGCCCCTCATGTCTGGTCATATAGTTCTTCTGTGACTGGCTTCTTTCACTCAGAATAGTTTTTATTTTCAGCAGGGTGGGTCTGTTTTCAGCTTGGCGCCCCTCCTGGGATCCCACAGCCGACATTTTACTCTACTCAGTTCAGATATTTTGCCTGGTCCTGCTACCTTGCTTTTTCCAGGCTTATGGCCAATTGCAGGCTTAGTCACACACACACACACACACACACACACACACACACACACACAAAACACACCTCTCTTCCTCGGGACTTTGTCAGTTCATATTCCCCACCTCCAGCTTCAATGCCGGCGGAGTCCTTAGCTGGAGACAACAGTCTGGAGTTAGCCCTGAGCAAGGTGTCGGGTGCTCCATTATCCCGTGTGTCAGGCTGGGAACCGGTGCCCGATGATCTGCAGCTTTGTGTGCCTTGTACAGAGAAGCATTGCTATGCCAAGCAGCAGCAGCAGCAGCAGCAGCCCCAGCGAGCTCTAGAGTGTAACACGTCTAGGTTTGGAGCCCAGTGTGACAGAGATGGGGAGGGAGCACAGAGGATGGCACTGCCCAGGAACCACACTGTCTGGGAGTCCACAGGTGGGTCTGATGACGGATACTTACCTCTGAAGGGTAGTTCCTCATTGGCGCTGAATTTGATTTTCAAATTTAGTGGTGGGGGGAATCCAGTGGGGATGGTGAGCCAGCTCAGTGGGTAAAGTCCCTTGTTCCCAAGCCTGATGACCTGAGTTCCATCCACAGGACCTATAGGCTAGAAGGAAAAACAACAACTCCTGCGAGTGATCCCCAACACAAGTGATTCCCAACACAAGTGACCTCTAATACAAGTGACCCCCAACACAAGTGACCCCCAATACAAGTGACCCCCAACACAAGTGTCCCCCAACACAAGTGCCCCTCAACACAAGTGCCCCCCAACACAAGTGACCCCCAACACAAGTGCCCCCCACACAAGTGCCCCCAACACAAGTGACCCCCAACACAAGTGACCTCTAATACAAGTGACCCCCAACACAAGTGACCCCCAATACAAGTGACCCCCAACACAAGTGACCTCCAATACAAGTGACCCCCAACACAAGTGACCTCCAATACAAATGACCCCCAACACAAGTGACCTCCAATACAAATGACCCCCAACACAAGTGACCTCCAATACAAGTGACCCCCAACACAAGTGACTTCCAATACAAGTGACCTCCAATACAAGTGACCCCCAACACAAGTGACCTCCAATACAAATGACCCCCAACACAAGTGAGCTCCAATACAAGTGACCCCCAACACATGTGACCTCCAATACAAGTGACCCCCAACACAAGTGACCTCCAATACAAGTGACCTCCAATACAAGTGACCTCCAATACAAGTGACCCCCAACACAAGTGACCTCCAATACAAGTGACCTCCAATACAAGTGACCCCCCACATACAGATAAACAGCCAAATGTGATTTTTAAATATTCCTAATATGTCAATTAAAAACAGTTCTTGACAAATGAGACCTACTATGTTGTAAAGAAGATGTTCCCTACCATTAAGAGGGTTTGGCTTCATAGCAAACATTTGGTTTGATTTTGAGCTATAGCTGGAGGATGGCTCTGGTCCCTAGCTCATTGATAGTTGTGCCATTTCATTCAGCAAGACCGTCTCCTGCAGAATCAGTAGGAAGTGGAGGGACCCAGGGGAAGATGACAAGGACTGGGGTCTTAGATGAATTTAGTGAGACGCCACATATTTAGACACAAAACATCTGCTGGGATTCTTTCTCTGACACTCCCAAGGCTTGCTGTGTGGATATGCTGGGCTGGTACACAGTTTTTAAGATGCTATTCTCATCTTCTCATTGATTGACCAGGGTGCTTCACACCGCCTCACAAAGCTTTCGTGTGGCTGACACTCGTAACTGACGTCTGCCATAGCCATGCTGATGTGTTGAGTAGAAGGAGGGAAACTGGTGACTTTTAAACCCCACCCTTTGTTGCTGGCAGGAAAGGGACATGCTCAGACGAATTAATTTGACAGGCATCATTTTCTGGACACGTTATTACATCTAGTTTCTGTACTGTCACATAAGCACACAAAGAAGGACCATATTTTTGGAACTCATTTTCACACACACAGAGCTCAGAAGAGCAAAAGGTGAAAAGAGCTATTTTAGGGCCTGTGTTCTACAGAGCAGTCACTCTCAGTAACAAAGAGCAAGCAAAACGATTTTGTAATTAAAGGATGGGGTAGGCAGCAGGAAAGATGGTGTGATGAGAAATGAGGGGTAAGATGTAGCCTTTATCCTAATGATCTCGCAGCCACGATGAATGAGACCAGTGTTCCCCAACAGCAGTGACCATACTCTTAGGACACAGGGCCTCCAAAGGGACAACTGAGGCACACATCTGCAATCTCAGCAGACTTAGCACAGGAACAGAGCAAGGCAAGCTCCCTAAGGAGCTGTGTCTGGTTGCTATGCAGCTTCCCAGGAGGTTGGCTTATAAGGTCATACCTCAGTCCTCCCAAGGTGACATTCTACACTCTGCCCTTTAAAACAGTGACTGTGATAAATGTCAGGCCAGGTACACACACACACACACAAACACACACACACACACACACACACACACACACACACCACTTCTCCCCTCAATGCTGGGAATGGAACTCAGGACCTCACACACTCTGGGCATCCCTCTGTCCACTCTTCTTTTTGGACCAGTCATATGTATGCATCTATGAACTAGCTGTCTAGAGCTGAATCTAGAAGAAAACTCTCTCTTTGGGTTCAGTTATGTAGGCAGGGAAGCCATTTTGACAAAGGGACTCTCTGACACGATATCATAAGCACACATTTATTTTTTAAAATACTTTTAAGACTTATTTGTGTACTTTATGATTATTGTTTGTTCTGTCTGCAGGTACAGCTGCACATCAGAAGAGGGCATCAGGCCACATTATAGATGTGGTTGCTAGGAATCAAACTCAGGACCTCTGGAAGAGCAGCCAGTGCTCTTAACTGCTGAGCCATCTCTCCAGTCCCTATTTTTCAAATCTTAAAATAATTTTTACACTTATTAATTTGTTTATTCATTTATTTATGGTTGGTGTGATGACCAATTGCATATCAGCTCGACTCAGGCTAGAGTAGTCGTCTGAGAGTGTAGTAAGCAGGCTGTTAGTTTTTTCTCAGCTGCTCAGCCCTGAAATAATCACACAGAAACTGGCCAATTACTTAAGCATATTTCTAGCTAGCTCTCATATCTTTGGCTAACCCATTTCTATTATTTTATGTTTTATCATGAGGTCGTGGCCTACCAGCAAGGTTCTAGCTGGCAGCTCACGTCTTTCTCTTCTGGTGGCTACATGGTGTCTCCTGACTCCTCGGTCTTTCTCCCAGCATTCAGTTTAGTTTTCTCTGCCTACCTCTGTTCAGCCCTGCCAGGCCCAAGACAGATTCTTTACTAACCAATGGTATTCACAGCATACAGAAGGGAATCCCATCTCATGAGAGGAGGGAACTCCAACTGAGAAAATACCTCCAGGAGATTGGGCTGTAGACAAGCCCATAGAGCACTTTTCTACCTAGTGATTGATGGGGAAGACTATAGCCTGTTGTAGGTGGGGACCGTCCCTGGGATGCTGGTCCTGGCTTCTATAAGGAAGCAGGTTGAGCAAACCATGGGAAGCAAGCCGGTGGATAGCACCCCTCTGTGACCTCTGCATCAGCTCCTGCCTTCAGGTTCCTGCCATGCTGGAGTTTCTGCCCTGACTCCTTCAGCAATGGCCTATGGATGTGTGAGCATAAGCCAAATAAACCGTTGCTTGCTCTTGGTCATCATGGTATTTCATTGCAATTGTCACCCTAAGACAGTGGGAAGGGTGTGTATGTCATGACGCATATGTAGAAGCCAGAGGCCCACTAGCAGGAAGCGCTTTTTTCCTTTCCTCATTTGGGCTCAACTCAGGTTGTCAGACAGCAGTAAGTGCCCTTATCTACCAAACATCGTGCTAACCCAGAGGCACAAATTTAAATATAAATATAAAATAGTTCTTTAGGTACTGGGGATAGTTCGGTGGTAAAAATACATATTCGGCATGCACATGGGCTCAATCTGCACACACGCGTGTGCGTGCACACACTTGCACACACATGCACACTCACACACACACACACCACATACACTCCCTTCTTTAAACTAATTACGCACCTATGAAACTGAGAAGGAAAGAAAGTGGGTGCTGAGCTGAAGGAGAGCAGTTACTAGCTGTACTAAAAATGGGTTTCTCTTTTAAAAAAGTAATCTGGCAAAATTGATAAGGCATTGAATCCCTTGAATCCTTAGAGCAAGCAGTTTAGACTCTGGGAGACTGCAGCTCAAAATAGAAGTGGCTGTGTTAAAACCTGAGAGCGGCACGATTTATAAGATGGGAAATCCTCTCTGTGAAGTGTTCCTCTGCACCTCAGATGCACCCACACACGCCAAGGAAAGCAGGGAGCTTCAAAGTGTCTGTCCCCGCGAGTGTCCTGTGAGGGAACCACGTGATGCTTGCCTTCCTAGGAAAGCTAAAAGTCAGTTGCCAGGCCGAAAGGGACTTCCCAGGCCAGCCACCCCCATTCCATAAGAGGGCTGCTGGAGGAAGCAGTCGAACCCAAGGCCTTCGCACAGTACCCAGAGCCGATTCTTCCCCGAGCTCAAAGGCTGGCTGAACCTGCTCTGGGATTGCAGCACACACTATGTCTGCCTTTATAGTGTCTAGGGAACCAAACTCAAGTGCTCCACCAGCTGAGCCACCCTCAGCCCCATCTGCCTTCTCTTCCAGGTTTCCATCCCAGGCTCACGGCTTCCACATCCTGTTACCTCCCGTTTGAGCACTTCTGTCTTTCTTTTCCTCCTCACATCTCTGCCCTTCCTCCTTCCTGTTTTTCAGCGCAGGGAACTCCTGGTTATAACTAAACATGTGCAATGCTTGGAGCCTAACGATGTCCAGGCCAAACACAAAGCAGAAACAGAGAAACCCAAGCCCACACCCCACCCTCACAGCTGAGATCCCAGGCTGCTGCTGCCCAGAACAGCTGCTTCTGATCTGTCTCAGATCCCTCTTCTACAAATGACATCTTCCAATATCAAAGCCACTGCCAGCTGTCAAAATAAGGTCTCATATTTTCATATATAGGACAATTACTGCCAAAAATGGATTATGCAAACACAAACAAACTAAAGGAAGGAAGGGAGGTTGGTGGCTGCTTCCCTCTACTGAGACAGGGACTGACATGACCTGGGGTCTTTTGAGCAGCAAGTGGAACAGCACACCCTGGCAGACAAGCTGGCATCAAAGGGAAGCAGAGGGGGACAGAGGAGTTTGATCTCTGGGCGATGCTTGAGACAAAGGACTGGCAGAGCCTGAAGTTAATTATTCATCTGCTTCCCTCCCTTTCTCCCCTCCCTCCTACCTCTAGCATAACAAATACATAATGAGAAAGAAGAAAGCAAAGTGAATTTCTAACAAGATGAGGATGAAACAGTCAGGGGGCCAGGGAACCTGAGGACTAAGCAGGGTGACCTTCTTAAGCATGTATGAATGTCCTCCTCTCCTGGAAAAGTAACACACACATGCACATGTTAGAACTAGACAGCTAGAGAGTCTGAATAGAGCTCGGAGTTAGGAAATGAGGTCGTTAGTCCTGCCCTTCAACCCGGAACAACCCAGATCAATGTCGTCTCTGACTCTGCTTGCCTCTCATTAGGGGAAGACCCTAAAGCCAGACTGCAGGCTTGTTTTCAATGGGATCACGGGAAAGCAGGCGAGACCTGAGGGACCCTCAGCGGAAGGTATGTCCCCTTGAGCCCTTACCAACTTGCTGAAGTGCCCAAGTTTACTTTCAAATGTCACTGAATTTCCTGTAACATAGTGTGTGTTTACAGAGTCTGCCCCACTCACAATTGTTATGATTAAATCTCCTAGCTCACAGTCAAGCAATAATATCATTATCAGGTCAAGGAGGAAAAACCCATAGCTGGCAGGCTATCAAGGGTGCCCTACCAACAGGGCCAGTCTGTATGGCTATGCAGTTAAGGCCTTGGGACTTGGATCTTGGGGCCCAGTTGTTGATATAAGAGCTCATATTTCAAAAGAGTATGGTAACCCAGATACACAGGGAAGCAAAAGTATTCAGCAGGACATGTGAGGGTGGGAGTTGAGGGCAGTCCACAGAGATCCTGTAGGGGCTATATCATCATTAAAGTCTATAGCCTAATACAAAAAGGGGGTATGTCACTGTTATGATTTTTGTCTCTTTAAGAGACAAGTCACACCCACTCCCTCCCCCATCCACTGAGGCAGGCTGATCTTCAGCTTCCAGCCTGAGCTTGCTCTCTCTTCCTCTTGGAGAGGCAGCTTCACTTCTGCCTCTCTCTCTCCACTTCTCTGCTCAACCCCCTTTCTCTTTCTCTGTCCTCTTCTCCTTCTCCCCCCACCTCCTCTAAGTAATAAATATCCAGTTCTGTCCTGTATGATGTGTCTGTCCACGTGTCTCTCACCCGCTCACCCGCCCATCCGCTCGCCGCTGGGAACCTGAGTCTTCCGGGGACTCACTGTCACCTGCCCAGCGGCTAGCCACATGGCTGAGTCTGCACCGCTCTCCCCGTCAGGGAACCTCACTGTCGCCAGGACCAGCCCGCCCCGCCACCAGCTGCTTGGGACCCACCGGCAACAAAAATCTTAACAGTCACTCTAGTCAAAGGTTGCAGGCACAGTTGGTCCTTCAGTTAATGACAAAACCTGAGCGGAGCGGAGCTGGGAAGTCAGTTCAGTCTCCCTGTGAACTGAACACACAATGACATGCAGCACAACTTCCCAGAAGGTAGAAGTTCCAGAAGTCACACTGAACATGGGATTCATGAGAGGTCACATGAGAACTTCCAATTCTGCCACTATCTACAGTGGCAGTCTAAGAAGGGTGGCAGTCCATACTGTGTGTTGAGGGCAGAATCCGAAGGAGTCAGAACTGGTCGGTGACATGTCTCAGGAATGATGTTGTCCCTGGCACCACTGCAGTACGTGGGACCGGGACCTAATGGAGGGGCTGGGTCTTTTCTGCTCAGGCAGAGATCCAGTTCTTGTTTCCCGACTGTAGAGCATTTCTATGGGCTGTGGTCACATGACTTAGTGTGTGGCTGAAGAATGGAGAGAGATATCTGGAAGGGATCTTACGATGAGGGGAGAAAGATTTTGTGATGAACAGCTGCATCAAAACAGCCTTGCTTTTCTACTATATCTGGGCAAGAGGTAAAGGGGGTTTGAGCAGAGGTTTCCAGCCTCGTGTTAATACCCCAAGTGGGAGTGTATTTGAAGCATGTTCTAGGAGGTGTGTTCCCAGAGTCTCTTAAGTCCATGTCTTTGCTGAATAAGCAAGCTGTCTCTGCATTTAGCCAATCACCGCATCCACAAAACACTTTCCTGACAGCTGGTTAGAACAGCTGGCTGGAACAGAAGTGACCTGATCCAGATAGCAGGCAAGATGGTCACTGGGACGTGTTGAATTGTAACATCAACACCCCCTCCCACCCCATGTTGAAGCTGTAATAAAGTCTGTGAGCAAGGCTTTATCTGAAAATAAGAAAAATTCCCCTATACATTTCAAAGGAAATTTGCCCCAGGTGATTCTTTATCTTGGACCTCCAGCCTCCGAAAATGGGGGATCTTACACTCTTTTTTTAAAAAAATAAAGATCATTTAATAAACGAAGTTGGAACAAAGGTCTAAGACAAAGAGCTATGTAGAAAATTCCATATGCACCAAACTAGATGCCAGATGACTAAGTTAACACTAAAGAGTGCCTGCCGCCTTGGAAAACATTTTTATTTTATTTTTAATTCATTTATTTATTTCACATTCCAGTCAGTTTCCCCTCCCTTGTCTCCCCCCCCTAGTTCCTTACCCCAGTCCCCCTTTGTTCCCACCCCCAATATACTTCTCCTCCATTTCTGTTCAGGAAAGGGCAGGCCTCTTGTATCAACAAAACATGGCATATCAAGTTATAGTAAGACTAAGTACATAGCCTTATATTAAGACTGGGCAAGCCAACCCAGTATGAGGAATAGGGTCCTAAAGGCCAGCCAAAGAGTCAGAGACAGCCCCTGTTCTCACGTTATGAGTCCCACAGGAAGACCAAGCTATACATCTGTAACACATATGCAGAGGGCCAAAGTCAGTCAGTCCCCTCGGGTTCCCTGGTTGTAGCTTCAGTCTCTGTGAGCCCCCATGAATCCGGGTTAGCTGATTCTGTGGATTTGCTTGTGGTGTCCTTGACTCTACTGGCTCTTACAATCCTTTCTTCCCTTCTTTTGTAAAAACAAAACCTTTTTATTGATTCTCTGTGGACTTCACCCCATGCATCCCAGTTCCACTCATTCCCCCATCCCTCACTTACTTCCTACCCCAAACTCTCCACAAAGCAAAGCAGAATTTAAAAATGAAACAAAAACAGAAATGTGTCAGGGTGGGAGCTGTAGTGTGGCCCTCTGAGTACCACGGTTTACCCTTTAGCTCACACTTCTTACTTGTAAGTGCTCATCGCACGAGTTGCTGGTCTGATATGAAGCCTCTGGCTTCCGCTACACCATCGGTACTGGGTCCTCACTGGGACTCCTCTTGGATATCCTGTTGTCCTGTGTCATAGAGATCCCACAGCTTTGGATCTTCAGGTCCAACCCCTTCATACCCTCCGGCAGTTCACAGATGACGTGGATGTTGGGGTGGGCTAACTCAGAGCCCTGGCAGCAGCAGGAATAGGGGCAGTTCTCCTGCCCTTGGGTTGGCTCTCCTCCTCACACCACTGGGGCCAGGGGAGGTGCCAGACCCCTCTTCTCCCAGTTGCTACAGTTGGTAGGGGACAGGGCCATTCATCTACTCTTATGCCCCAAGGCCAATCTCTCCAGCCTGGCACAAGGGGGCCATATTTCCTTCATCCTTGCAGCACCAAGACGCGTGAGGGAGGGAGCAGGGCCAATCCCTTGCTCTCAGATTCACAGGATCAGCTCACCTGTTCCCCTACCAGCAGGTTCGACTCTAGTAGGATTTTATACTCTTGTTTTATCTCCTTTTTAATTAATTCTTTCTGTCCCAATCCCATTCCTTTCCTGCCCCCTGTATATCCACCCTCTACCCTTGTAACCTCCCCCCAAAATAAAATAAAATTTAAGAGGGGGGGGGGAATCAGTCTTGCTGGGCGGTGGTGGAGCACTCAGGAGGCGGAGGCAGGCAGTCAGATCTCCGTGAGTTTGAGGCCAGCCTGCTCTACAGAGTGAGTTCCAGGACAACCAAGGCTACAACTGAGAAACCCAGTCTCAAAAAATCAAAATCAAAATAAAATAAAATAAAATAAAATAAAATAAAATCAGTCTTTTCATGGAAGCTGTAACAAACACAGTGAGCCATCTTTACTTGCAAGTATTCATTGAAGAGAGTCATTGATCTGGTTCAGGGCCTCTGGTTTCTGCTACACTATTGATGCTGGGCCCTCAATGGACTCCTCTTGGTTATCCTGCCCTGTGTTGTGGAGATCCTGCAGCTTTGGGTGTGCAGGACCAGTCCCTTCACCTGCTCTAACAGATCACAGATGGGTGAATGTTGGTGTGGGCCAACACATAACCCTGGTTCTGGGCTTGGATAGTTCCTGGGTTGGTCAGCCCGCCAGCTTTCCCTTGTCCTCACCATCAGGGTGAACCCTCCTGCGTTGCCTGGAGAGTTCACCCCTTATAGTGATGAGCAAGGTATGGGGCCAGTTCTGCTTTGCTGGTCTCAGGGTCAGCTCTACCACACCTCCACATTCAAGTCAGCTCTGCTGTGTTGCCCAGCTGTGGCATAAGTTCACTCTCCCGAGTGCAGCAGCTAATGAAGGGCAGGAGCAACTCTCCCACACTTACAACCTCAGGGCCAGCTCTCCCACCTGACTTAGGCATTGATGCGGTGGGTGGGGTGAGGGTTGGGGTGGGGCATCCTCTTTCCTCTGCCCATGCGGCCACATGACAGATGAGTCATGGGGGCAACTCTCCCATACTCACAACTTTGGGGCTGGCTCACCTCCACCAACAGGATTAACTCTATCTGATGCCTAGGTGAGGTCAGGGCCTGATATCCTGAGTACACTCTATGGTAATTTGTTCTGGAAGCCCTGAGGAATGAATATAGCCACCCCAGAAAGCAAGCTGATTCCAAGACTGGGTTAGAGCTGTTATGAGTTTAGCTGTAGCCCACAGGCACCTACACAGAAGGACCTTAAATATGGCTGTATTTGCAGATAGGATTATTATAGATGAAATATGAATGTAATCCTTACCAAAAAAAAAAAAAAACAGATTTGCAGACAGAGACAGAGGGACAACAGCATGGGAAGAAGTCAGCTGAAAGAATGGGTTGAGATTGCTGACCAATCACAAACACAAGGGAAGGGACCAGGGTGGAGTGTCCCAGTCTCCCCTCCATCCTACCACCATCTTGATCTTGGAGTTTCCAGCCTCTAAAACTCAGACAATACACTTTTTTCTTTTAACCCATCCTGTGTGTGGAATGCTGCCTGGCTAGAGAAGCCAGGAAATGCCCTGAGAACAGGGCAGATCAAGGTGGAAGGAGAGCCTGTGAGAACGAGACCGTGGTATGCAGAGGGCTTGAGACCAGCAGGATGAGGTGAGGCATTTCCTTGATTACCCAGGGATAAGTGGCTGGCAATACACATCCGTTTTTGGAGTAGTTTGATTTGATGACTACACTGAACTAGTGGCAAGACTCAGTTGAGAGTTAAGTGCTCCGTGAATTGGCAGAGGTGGTGTGTACTATTGTGCGCAGGGGGCAAAGTGAAAGCAGTGCTAAGAGGAAAGATCATAGCACTAAGTGCCTACAGAGAGAAATTAAGGGGGGCAGTGGTGGCACACGTCTTTAATCCCATCACTAGGGAGCAGAGGCAAGCGAACCTCTGTGAGTTCGAGGCCAGCCTGGACTACAAGAGCTAACTAGTTCCAGGACAGGCTCCAAAGCTACACAGAGAAACCCTGTCTCGAAAGAAAGAAAGAAAGAAAGAAAGAAAGAAAGAAAGAAAGAAAGAAAGAAAGAAAGAAAGAAAGAAAGAAAGGAAGGAAGGAAGGAAGGAAGGAAGGAAGGAAGGAAGAAATTAGAAAAAGTTCATACTAGCTCCTTAACAATACACCTAAAAATTCTAGAACAAAAAGAAGCAAACACATGCAAGAGGAGTAGACAGTAGGAAACAATCAAACTCAGGGCTGAAATCAATAAAGTAGAAACAAGGAGAACAACACAAAGAATCAATAAAACAAAGAGTTGGTTCTTTGAGAAAATCAACAAGATAGGCAAACCCATATCCAAACTAACTAGTAGTCAAAGACAGAATATCCAAATTAATAAAGTCAGAAACAAAAAGGGGGACATGACAGCAGACACAGAGGAAATCCAGAGAATCATAAGGACATACATTAAAAACCTGGAATCCACTAAAATGAAAAACCTAAAAGAAACAAATAATTTGTCACCACTTACAAAAGTTAAATCAAGATCAAATAAACAAATTAATTAGACTTATAATCCCTAGCAAAATAGAAGCAGTCATTAAGAGTCTACCAACCAAAAGCCCAGGATCATATGGCTTTAGCACACAATTCTACCAGACTATCAAATAAGCGTTAATGCCAAACTGCTCAAATATTCTTCAAAATAAAAACAGAAGGAACATTGCCAAAATTTTATGAAATCACAGTCACCCTGATACCCAAACCACACAAAAACTAAAGAGAAAATTACAAACCAATCTCCCTCCTGACCATTGATGCAAAAATACTCAATAAAATGGTCACAAATAGAATCCAAGAAGACATCAAAAAGATCATCCACCATGATCAAGAGGGCTTTATCCTAGAGATACAGGAACAGCTCAACATATGAAAATCTGTCAATGTAATCCACCACATAAATGAACTAAAGGGAAAAAAAACCCACATGATTATCTCATTAGATGCTGAAAAGCCTTTGACAAAATCCAATACCCCTTCATGATAAAAATCTTGGCAAGATCAGGGATACAAGGAATATACCTAAAATAATAAAATCAATACATAGCAAGCCAACAGCCAACATCAACTTAAATACAGAGAAACTCAAAACAATTCCACTAAAACCAGGAATAACACAAGATTGTCCACTCTCTACATATCTATTCAATATAGTACTTGAGGATCTAGCTAGAGCAATAAGACAACAAAAGGTGATCAAGGGGATATGAATTGGAAAGGAAGAAGGAGTCAAATTTCTACTATTTGCAGATGATATGATAGTATACATAAGTGATCCCCAAAATTTTACCAGGGAACTCCTACATCTGATAAACACCTTCGGAAAAGTAACTAGAAACAAGATTAACTCTAAAAAAAAAGTAGTCTTCCTATATACAAACAACAAACAGGATAAGAAAGAAATTAAGGAAACATCACCCTTCACAATAGCATCAAACAATATAAAATATCCTGGTGTGGCCCTAACCAAGCAAGTGAAAGGCCCATATGATAAAAAAAAAAAAAAAAAAAAACTTCTAGTCTTTGAAGAAAGAAATTGAATAAAATGTCAGAAGATGTAAAGATCTCCTATGCTTATGGATTGGTAGAATTAACATAGTAAAAATGGCCATCTTACCAAAAACAATCTACAGATTCAATGCAGTCCCCATCAAAATTCCAACACAATTCTTTACAGATCTTGAAATAACAGTACTCAACTTCCTATGGAAAAAAAACAGGCTAGCTAAAACAATCCTGACAATAAAGGAACTTCCAGAGGCATCACCATCTTATTACGTCATCATGTTACATCACTATATGACAGAGCTAGAGTCACAAAAGCCACATGGTATTGGCATAAAAACAGAAATGTTGATCAGTGGAGACCAAGAAAAAAATACGCATCCTTTGGACACTTGATTCTTTATAAAGAAACCAGAAATACACACTGGAAAATAAAAGCAGTTTCAATGATGATGATGTTCAAACTGATTGTCTGCATCTAGAAGAAAGCAAATAGGTCCTTATGTCACCTTGCACAAAACTCAAGTCCAAGTGGATCAAAGATCTTACAGCCAGTTACACTAAACATGATAGAAGAGAAAGTGGAGAACAGCTGGCACAGGAGACAACTTCCTGAATAGAACACCAATAGCACAGGCACTAAGATCAACAATTAACAAATGGGACCTCATGAAACTGAAAAGCTTCTGTAAGGCAAAAGACACCATCAATAAGATGAAGAGGCAACCTACAGAATGGAATTTTTTTTTTACCAACTATACATTCAACAGAGGGATAATATCCAAAATATATAAAGATGTCAAGAAACTGGACATCAACAAATCAAATAACCCAATTAAAAATGGATACAGATCTAAACAGAAAATTCTCAATAGAGGGATTGTATATGACTGAGAAACACTTAAGGAAATGTTCAGCATCTTTAGTATCAGGGAAATGCAAATCAAATGACTCTGAGATACCATCTTACACCAGTCAGAATGGCTAAGATCAAAACCACAAGTGACAGCTCATGCTGGAGAGGATGTGGAGCAAGGGGAACTCCTCCACTGCTGATGGGAGTGCAAACTTGTACAGTCACTTTGGAAATCAATGTGGCAGTTCTTCAGAAAACTGGTAATCAAGACCCAGCTATATCACTCTTTGTCATATACCCAACGGACTCTCCACTCTATCACAAGGATAGTTGATCAACTATGTTCATTACTGCTTTGTTCATAATATCCAGAAACAACCTAAAAGTCTCTCAATGAAGAATGCATAAAGAAAATGTGGTACATTTACACAATGGAGTATTACTCAGCTGTTTAAAAAAATGACATCATGCAACTTTCAGGCAAATTGATGAAACAAGAAAAAAATCATCCTGAATGAGGTACCCCAGATTCTGAAAGACAAACATGGTATGTATTCACTTATAAGTGGACATTAGCTGTTAAATAAATGACAACTAAGCTACAACCCACAGATCCAGACTGGTTAGGTAAAGAGGAGGGCTCTAGGAAGGACACATGGACCTCCCTGGAAAGGGGAAATAGAATTTTTTTTTTTTTGAGACAGGGTTTCTCTGTAGCTTTGGAACCTGTCCAGGAAACTAACACTTGTAGACCACGCTGGCCTCGAACTCACAGATATCTGCCTGCCTCTGCCTACCGAGTCCTGGGATTAAAGGCATGTGCCACCACTGCCAGGTTGAAACAGAATGATTTTTACAGGACACAGATGGGGATGGGGGTAGGGAGGATCAGCGGAGCTCAGGTTGGGAGAAGGGACGGAGGAATGCAGTGCAGAGACAGCTGGAATAGTGGAGCATTTTGGGGGTGTGAAAACCTCCTGGCACCTATGAAGGTGACCATAGTGAGGACTCCTGTTATGGAGGATACAGTCTGAACTGGCCATCTTTGGTAGCCAGGCAAGGCTCCCAGTAGTGGGACTAGGTTACACCCTTTGATCTGTTCGCCTAGGAGATCCCCAAACGGTCTAAGCTAGTGCTAGGACAGGGGTCACTCTCTGAAAACTGACAATGGGCCCCATTGCCAAGGACAATATCCACACAGCTCATTGAACAGAGCAGTAGAGCCGGTGCCCACACGGGGCTTTCATCCTATGCTCTGATCTCTGTGGAGCAGAAAGCTACTCTTCAGACTCCTGAAAGAGAAGCCTGGACACCAGCGCAGCACAAAACCCTCTCCCTACAATCTGTCCTGCCTGCAAGATGGTGGTGGTGGGTGGGGAGGCAGGGAATGGTGGCACAAAACTTGTGTGCATGGCCAACAAAGGTTTCAAATATCTTGAGGCCTACACCACAAGAGGGAGCCCATGCCCTACACTGCCCTGATGGCCAGGAATTGAAGACTGGATAGCCCAGAGACCTAGGGTAGAACCGAACATGACTGATCAAAAAGGAAGGAAGGAAGGGAAGAAGGAATGAAGGAAGGAAGGAAGGGAGGAAGGAAGGAAGGAAGGAAGGAAGGAAGGAAGGAAGGAAGAAAGGAAGGAAGGAAGAAAGGAAGGAAGGAAGGCAGGCAGAAGAATCCATTTTTAATAAAAATAAAACAAACCTCATGCCAGACCCTGGAAGCCTATTTGGAGAATCACTGGTCTTATCTCTTCCTAATGCGGCTACATGACTACACCTCCTTTCTCCGCTTCCCAGTCTTTCTTGTTTCTTTAAAGAGTGATTTGGGGACAGGAAGCCAAGCTTATCTTGTTGGGGATGCCAAAGCTCTGTCTCTGACTCTAGCAATTTCTATCTCATTGCCCAGGACACAGTACATGCCAGAGCCTGTCACATGGGAAGGTGCTGGTCTCTGCCCCCTTGATTGGAACTTTGTTATTTCCACCACAGACATTAGGTGTATGGGTGGAAGATGGGCAACACAGCCCTGAGGTGCACTGGTTGCTAGGACAATAGAAGCAACCTGTGGTCCCCAGGGGAAAAGACGGTGTAATGTAGAGATCCCAGATGTGGTGACTGAGTGAGTGTGCCTGTGTATGAGAAGAAGAATGAAATGGCTTAGTGACCCGAGGGGTGTGCAGGAAACAATGCCATTGCACTTTCTTCAGGACACAGGGAGAGGATGCTCCTGTCTCCTCAGTAGCTGGCTGGCATTGGGTTGACTGAGCCACATAAATTGTCCTTGTGCAATCCTTTCTTTATCCTCCTCTATGAACCTTTGAGAGGCACACATTGAGGTTCTAGGATGGTCCCTGAGTCCTGTTGTTCTGCTGTAGCCCCACCCATCCTCCAGGCTGGACTTGAAGGGAGCAATACCTGATTTGAATTCACTAAGCTCTGGGGGCTCTTTGTTAGCATGGCTGGTCATACATAGAAACTGCTTAGAACTTCTGTATGTGGTGGACATACATAGAAACTGATTAGAACTTCTGATGATTGAATCTTTTACTTTTAGTGCTGAAGCTTTTGAAGTTTTTGGCCACAACGTCCTCCTTGATGTGCTTTCTCTGTGCATTGTCTCCTTCCTTCACAAAATAAAATCATTTTAAGTGTAACATGTACTTAGAGTTGAAGAATAAAAACAAAAGAGGCTAATTTAAAGATGAGTGGTAACTTGAACAGAGATTTCTCCAAAGCTATTCAAATAGCATGAGTCTATGGAAATACATCTGACAGCACTGACCCCAGGGAAATGCGTCTCTAAGCACAATGTATTTTCATGAAGATGGTGGTTACTGAAAAACAAACAGTGATAAAGAATAAGAACTGGCAAAGATGTGGAGCAATTGGAACCCTTGTGAAATGCTGGTGAAAAAGGAAAACGAGGAGTCTAGAAGAGTATGGCAACTCTGCAGAAGACGGAGACCAGTTATTGTAGGTGGAGCAATGCCACCTCCTTGGATAGGTGCCCCAAACTGATGCGAGGATCTTGAAAAGGGTATTTACAGTTCAACATTCACAACAATGTTTTACTGCAAGTCAAAAGGCAGAAGCAACTCAAATATCCATTCATGGATGAACTCATAAGCAAAATCTGAGAGATGCACGTGACAGAGTACAACTCGGTATCAGAAGAGAACTCCTGACATATCACAACATAAATGTATCCCGGGGATATTTCACTTTGCTAAATGAAATAATCTAGCTTCAAAAAAGTAAATTCTGTATGATTCTATTAGCCCAAAGTATCCTGAGTAGTGAAATTCAGACATAGCAAACACATGGTGGGGGTAGCAAGATGACTGCGGGGATGAAGGGGCTTGTCATGCAAGTCTGGCAACCTGATTCAGCTCCCACCTGTGGTGGAAAGAGATAACAGGCTCCTGAGTTTGCTCTCTGACCTCTGCAAGTGCATTTGACGTGTGGTGCACCCTCCACATTAATAATAAATAAGATAATTTAAAGTGAAATCGCCCAGGCATGGTGGCATAGCACTCAGAAGGCAGAGACGGGTAGATCTCTGAGTTTGAGGCCAGTCTGGTCTACATAGTGAGACCTTGTCTCAAGAAAACAAACAAACAAACAAACAAACAAAGAAGCAAATAGGGAGGGAAAGGTTGGGGGAAGTACGCAGAGTTCCAGAATTGCAAGGTCAGAGAACTGGAGTACATCAGCGGACAGCAGTGTGAATTAGATTTATTTTACCATAATTCATTTAAAAAGTAACATGTATATCATTAAAGCACGGCAAAGTATAGAGAAAGTCAAAAGGGAAATCGTACCCCAGGAGCACAGTAGCTTTCTTTGTCACACAGTGGACTCCCCTACAAAGTGTCTCCAGGGCCTGGGATGACCTCACTAGTACAGGGTTCGCCTCATATGCACCGAGCCCTGGCCTCCCCATCACTGCAGAAACCAAGCATGGTGAGGCACGCTGTAACCCCAGCTGTGGGAGGCTAAGACAAGCATGCACACCTTAGAGGACTAAGCCCTCCACCATATGCAAGGAATAAGCTCCCAGGCCTGTGGGGGAACCTTTGGAACAGTAGGAGACCCACACATCAACAGGGGGTGGTTTATCCCCAGGAGAGAGAATTTTAGCACTTTAATATTTAACTATATTGGAAATACTGCTATGAGCATGCCATGTTTTATGTGTTCCATTTAAAAATAAATAAAGAAGTCATCTGTTTTTCTTTTCAGAAAGTCCTTCCTGCCCTTCTTACCCTGGGTCAAAGGGAAGCTAAGAGCTTTGGAGGTCCTTTTCCTGCCTTAAGGAAGAGAAGGTGACTCCTGGATCTCCTGTAGATCCCCATAATTTCCTCTTATAAGACCTGTGGTCCTCAGCATCCACTAGGAATGAACACCATTTCATTTTAAAAAAAATTATTTTTAAATTTAATTTTGTTTTTCAAGACAGGGTTTCTCTGAATAGCCCTGACTATCTTGGAACTCACTCTGTAGACCAGGTTGGCCTTGAACTCGGAGATCCTCTGCCTCCTGAGTGCTGGAATTAAAGGTATGTGCCACCACTTCTTGGCAACAATTTCATCTTTTAAAGATTTATTTTATGATTTTAAATTATGTATGGGGAGCAGGGTCTGTGTACATGAGTCTCAGGGTTCATAGAGCCTAGAGGCATTGGATCCCCTGAAGCTGAGCGACAGTGGTTGCGAGCTTCCTGATATGGGTGTTAAGAGCTGAATGCCAGTTCTCCAGAAGAGCGGTGCACACAGCTTTGTAAAGGCAGGTTCTCACCGTATAGCCCTCGCTGGTCTGGAACTCACAGAGACCCACCTGTCTATCTCCCTAGTGCTGGGATCAAATGCTTCAGTCACCACACCAGGTCATGTAGCACACTCTTAAACACTGAGCCACCTCTCCTGCCCACAATCAGAGAAAGAGCCCAAATGGGGTTGGCTAAACTGGGAAAGCACTTGCCATGAAAGCACGAGGTCCTGGGTTTTGATTCTCAGCATTCTCACAAAATCAGGGCAGAGCCTCACACATCTGTAGCGGGGGTGCTGGAGAGGTAGGGGCAGTAGGATCCCAGAAGCTCTGTGGCTAGCTAGTTCTGACACACTGGTGAGCTCCACAGTCACTGAATCTGTCCCAAACCAACCAAGCTGAGAGGCTAGAGAGACACTCAGCAGTGGAGAGCACTGACTGCTCCTCCAGAAGACCAGGATTTGATTTCCAGCACCTTCCTGGCAGCTCACAACCATCTGCAATCTTCTGACATCCACGCGTGTTGCATGGATAGAGTGCACAGACTGCACACAGGCACAATACCCCCCCCCCCACATTGTCTTAGTTAGGGTTTCTATTGCTATGAAGAGACACCACGGCCGTAGCAACTCTTAGAAAGGGAAAAACATTTAACTGGGGTGGCTTACATTTTCAGAGGATTAAATCCATTACCATCATAGTGCAACATGGTGGCATGCAGGCAGACATGGTGCTGGAGAAGGAGCTGAGAGTCTTGTAGACTACAGGAAGTGATCTGAAACACTGGGTGTGACTTGAACATATATGAGACCTCAAAGCCCACCCACACAGTGACACACTTCTTCCAACAAGCTCACACCTACTCCAACAAGGCCACACTTCCTAAGAGTGCCACTCCTTTGGGTGTCATTTCTTTCAAACTATCACATTCATAAAACATTTTTTGGGTATGTATGTATGTATGTATGTATGTATTTTACATCCTGGTTTCCCCACCCTCTTCTCCTCCCAGCCCCTCCCCCACACCTCCCCTCACCCCTGCCATGCACTCCTCGTTTGCTTTGCTTCAGAATGGATATGAGTCCAGCCATGGTACATTAATTTGCAGTGAGACTAGGCACCTCCTCTGCTATTGATGCTGGACCTGGTAACCTGATAGGAGAAAAGGGTCACAAAAGCAGACAGCACAGTCAGAGACAGCCCCTGCTCCCACTGTTAGGTGTTCCACAAGAAGACCAAGGTACACATATGTAACACATATGCAGAGGGCCTAAGTCAGTCCCATCAGGCTCCCTGGTTGTCAGTTAAATCTCTGTGAGCCCCTATGAGCTCTGGTTAGTTGATTCTGTGGGTTTTCTTGTGTCCGTGACCCCTCTGGATCCTACAATCCTTCCACGCTCTCTTCTGCGGGATTATCCAGACTGGTGCCTAATGTTTGGCTGAGGGTCACAGCATCTGTTCCTATCAGTTGCTGGATGAAGTCTCTCTGATGACAGTTGGGCTAGGCAACAATATATGGGTATAAAAGGATATCATTAGGAATCATTTCATTGACCATTTTTTGTCAGTCCTGTTTGGTTCTATCCTAGGTCTCTGGGCTATCCTACCTCTGGGTCCCAGCCCTCAGGGATGAGCTCCCAATCATGGTCTGAGACTCAAGTTGAGCCAGTCACTGGTTGGCCATTCCCACAGTTTCCATGCCATCTTTACCCCCAGCTCATCTTGTAGGCAGGAAAAATTGTAGGTTGAAGGATTTGTGGCTGGGTTGTGTCCCAATCTCTCCACTGGAAGTCTTTCCTGGTTACAGGAGATGGCCAGTTCAGGCTCCATATCCCCCATTGCTAGGAGTCTTAGCTAAGGTCAGCGTCATAGATTTCTGAGAGTCTCCATTGCACTAGGTTTCTAACTTGTCCCAGAGATGCCCCCTGATTCCAGTGTTCCCTCCCTACAATCTCTCTTCCTCCCTACTACTACTTCCTCCTCTTCCCACCCCACCCCTCACCCCATCTAGATTCCTCCCCCTCTTCATGGACAGTGTCTATTCTATTTCTCTTCACAGTGAGATTCATGTACCCTCCCCCCCGAACCTTGTTACTTAGCTTCTCTGGGTCTGCGGACTGTAGAATGGTTATTCTCTACAACTAATGTATCCACTTATTGGTACATATTATGTTGTGTTTCTGGGTCCAGGTTACCTCACTCAGGATAATCCTTTCTAATTCTATCCATTTACCTGCAAATTTCATGATAACATCTCCAGCCAACAGGGAAATGCAAATCAAATGACTCTGAGATTCCATCTCACATCTGTCAGAAAGGCTGAGATCAAAAACACAAGTGACAGCTCATGCTGGAGAGGATGTTGAGTAAGGGGAACACCCCTCCATTGCTGGTGGGAGTGCAAATTTGTACAGCCACTTTGGAAATCAGTGTGGCAGTTCCTCAGAAAATTGGGAATCAATCTACCTCAAAACCCAGCTATACCATATACCCAAAGGATGCTCAACCATACCTCAGGACACTTGCTCTACTATATTCATAGTAGTTTTATTCATAATATTTAGAAACTGGAAATAACCAGATGTCCCTCAACTGAAGCATAAGTAAATAAAATGTGGTACATTTACACAATGGAGTATTATTCAGTTTCTAAAAGCATTTATAATGAAAAGCTAAGGTGGAACATCAGCAAGAAAGCTTAGTTAGAGAAAGTACTTGCTGTAAAGGTGCGACAAACTCAGAGAAATTCTTGGCACCCATGTGGATGGACAAAAACACTTGGGAAGCTGCTATCTGATGTCCACAGATGCACTGCGCACAGACACGTCCACACTCACATGTGCACACCCTACACACACATACTCACATGTGCACACCCTACACACACACTCACATGTGCACACCCTACACACACATACTCACATGTGCACACCCTACATACACACACTCACATGTGCACACCCTACACACACCAGCAGCAACAAAACAATAAATCGGTTTATTTGTTATTTTTTATTTGTTTCAATACTGACCTCTGACCTTCACAATCATTTGAACATACATAGATACACACACACACACACACACACACACACACACACACAATCACAAGGGAGCCAGGGGTAGAAGGTGCCTCATTTCATTCGCTCATGCATTGCCATAGAAGGAAGGTTTGCCGAATACTCACCAGAAACCTGGCATCTCTTCTTTTGAAGACATTTCCCAGTTTTCCAAATCCCCCAGTTCATGATGAAACAAAAGCAAACCTGCAGCAAAGGAAATGAGGTTCTTGGGCTTCAGAGGGGGGAAGGAGTTTCTGTGGCTGCAGGGCACTGCCTGGTAGGCGTGGGCCCAAAGCCTTCCGGATGAGGCACCAGAGAAGCAGATGAAGGAGACACACACAGGGACAATGTGGTGAGTGTGCTATCTTAGGAACAGGCATGGTTGCATCTTTCCAGCGTCCGCTGCCACTTGTAAGGAGTCCTGATCTCCCTCGGTAGCTGTCAAATACAGGGTCCTGTATTCCAGTCATAATTAGCATACAAACTCCCAGGTCAGAGAGAACACATCACACCGTAATTGTATTTAGATCTATATGTGCACATACCAGTTACGCAATGGCTAAGGGAAGATAAAGAGGCTGTAGCAGTTGATAGAGGCCTTGCTGGAGGCAGGGCAGACAGCTGACAAGGACGCAAGAGGTCAGTGCACTGGTCAGACAGCCAGACAGACACAGTTAGATAGAAGCTGGAGTCCAGAGTCAGGATGCAGGGGCTGCAAGGTCATAGCATTGCTCGGGGAGCTGAGGACCTCCGCAGACAGCCTGTGTCAGTGAGCCGATTAGAAGCCCCGGAGTCAGGAGCTCCGCCTGTTGGTCCATTCATGAACACACTGACTGGTCAGATTGCTGGGGCCACTGCCCCTTGGTACGGAGCCTCGGTGAGAGCGGTGCCACACTTCCTCAGTCTGGTGTGGTCATTGAGTTCCTGAGTGGTGTAGGAGTGTTTCTATCTATCTGCTGTTTCACTGGTTAATTAATAAAGAAACTGCTTGGCCTGATAGGTTAGAACATAGGTGGGTGGAGTAGACAGAACAGGATGCTGGGAGTGAGGCAGATGCCTCGGGCAATTGCCCCGCCTCTCCTCTCTGGGATAGATGCCATGAAGCCAGCCACCAGGTCAGACATGCTGAATTTTTCCTGGTAAGACACCACTTCATGGTGCTACACAGATTATTAGAAATGGGTTAATCAAGATGTGAGAATTAGACAATAAGAGGCTGGAACTAATGAGCCAGGCAGTATTTAAATGAATACAATTTGTGTGTTATTTCTGGGGCTAAGCTAGCCAGGCGGCTGGGAGCCGGGCGGGAATGCAGCCCACGGTTCCTCACTACACCTGAGCCTGGAGTTATCACACCCACTCGCATAGATGGTTCCCACACATTTGGTAAGTTTATAGGGTGGCGTGATAGTTACTGCTGACTGTCAACTAGAGGGGGAGATGCCTGTCGGTGGGTCTGTGAGGGCATTTCTAGGCAGGATCACCGGAGTGGGGAAGACACTCCCCAGAGTAGGCAGCATCTCTGGTGGCACCATGGGCATAAAGAGGGAAAGAGCTGCCGGTCTGCCTTCCCGTCTTGCTGGATCATGAGTCTGTTCTGATGTGTTGGTGCCATTCTCCTTCACTGCCCTCCAGTGTGGAACAGTTTGTCCTGAACTCACTGTCCTCCCAACCGTGTGCTCCACCATACTTGCGAGCCTCTTTCTCACAGCCAAACACTTTTGGGATTCCCTCAAGCCTCTGTGGGTTTTACACCTCATTCCTCACCATTGCCAGGTAGAAACCCATTATTCAGAATATCAGTTTTGCCTCCAAATGGAAAATTAAATTGTTTCTGCCCAATACAGATAGAGTGATGTGGACATTCCCTGTATGCACACCACTTCCACGTTGCTTGTGTAAACTCACCTTAGAGCGACATTCCCTGTATGCACACCACTTCCACGTTGCTTGTGTAAACTCACCTTAGGGCGACATTCCCTGTATGCACAGCACTTCCACGTTGTGTAAACTCACCTTAGAGCGACATTCCCTGTATGCACAGCACTTCCACATTACTTGTGTAAACTCACCTAAGGCTACAGCGACTGGATCATGGGAAGCACACATTCAACTTAAGAAATTGCTGGACTTTCCAAAGTGTGCACAGCATCTTACACTCCCACATGAAATAAACAGGTTCTAATTGTCCCACATCCAGAGCAATACTTTGTGTGGTCAAGTCTGTCCTGGCACAATTGACTGTGGTTTTAATTCTCGTGTCCCAGTGACTGACGCTACTATCTGTCTATTGACTTGGACACCCGTGTGCCCTTCCTTGCTGACATGTTCAGATCTTTTGCCCATTTCTACTTTGGTTTAGCTTTCCTGCCCTTCCTCCCCCCATTTCTTTCCTTTCTTTTCTCCCCTCTTCCCCCTTTCCCCCCTTTTTTGGACAGCATTTGCCCAGGTTGGCTTTGAACTTTGAGCTACTGCCTCTGCCTCCTGAGTGCTGTATTACATGTATGTACCATCATGCCTAAAAAATGCAGGCATTTAAAAATTTTTTTTTAGCCGGGCGGTGGTGGCGCACGCCTTTAATCCCAGCACTCGGGAGGCAGAGGCAGGCGGATCTCTGAGTTCGAGGCCAGCCTGGTCTACAAGAGCTAGTTCCAGGACAGTCTCTAGAAACTACAGGGAAACCCTGTCTCGAAAAAAACCAAAAAAAATTTTTTTAAATCATTTTTAATTTTTTTGAGGGTACTTTACATATTCTGCACACAAGTCCCTTGTGAATGTATGATGTGTCAATATTTTCTCACATGCTACACCTAAGAAGGGAGTTTTGTGATTGAATCTAATTCCTTCCTGTGCTGTCCTGTGGATGCGATTTTAGTGTGGCGGTAAGGACATCTCAGGGACCCTAAACCACAAAGGGTTTTCCTCCTCTCAGATCTAAAAGTCCCATGAACTAATTTTCCTCACAGTGCACTGTGTGGTGATGTCTGACTCTCCCATAATCATTTCCACTTTACAGCCAAGAGTGAAGGTATTCAAATATTTGCCCAAAGGAAGCAGGGTCCACACCTAAGCTCAGGCTCAGTCTCTGATGTTTGCAGGTGTTGGCTTGGGCCCTTTGTTTTGTTTCTGAGATGGTCTCACTACGTGGCACAATTTGTTATTAAACTCCCTATCCTCCCAAGTATGTGGCCCACAACTGAGCAAGTTTGTGCTTTTGACTGAATGACTGTCAACTGTCAGGAATGCCATGCATCTGAGTGGCCTGGGCTCTTGAGAGGTGTGTGTTCAGGTCATGTAAGGGAGGCTGGCTCCATCGGAGTTGGTACAGGACATGCTCAGACACCAGGTTCCCAGTACAAAGATTTTACCCCAGAGGGGCTGGGGCGGGGTGGGGGTTGCAGTGGTGGCATCAGCAACATGTGTTTTCTGCAGGAGTGGGTTTTTAAGAAAAGGGGGGATGTGTTAGGATGAGCTGGTAAATCCTGATTGGATATTTTAGCCAAATAATGAATTATGTTTGCTGGACCTTGCTGTTTTGTCTCAGGAATGGGTGAGTGGTCCAACAAGGGAATGGACCTTGGGAACTAGCTTTAGGAATGTAATCTAATGGCTTTTAGCAAGGGGGAGAAGGGTAAAAGACAAAACCTGTCTATGCCATGATTGCCATACAGGCCTGCTAAAGTCCTCCAGGCTACCCTGGGCTTTTCCTCCCCAACAGGTAATAGAAATGTATTGGTTCTGTTTCATTGATAAAAGGGGCTTAGTCTTCATTTTATTAATTCTTGGAGGTTTTGATTATATTCATATCCATTTTTCCTCCACCATGGTCACCAAATATTCATGGGTGTGTGATCTTCCATTGGAGTGTGGTTGTCTTCTCAGGACTATATTTTTATTTTACTTTGTTTTATTTATTGATTGTTCTGATTGATGACTGATTGACTGATTTTTGAGACAAAGTTTCACTGTATATCTTAGCTGTCCTGGAACTTACGACATAGACCAACTGCCTCACACTTACAAAGATTCACCTGTTTCTGCCTCACAGATGCTGAGATTAAAGGTGTGAACCACCACTCCCATCTCCAAACATCTCCAGTCAAGAATCATTACCATTCTTTTCTGGGGTCAACTCAAAGCTCCTCTTTGTAGTAGGTGGGAAGAGTGATTTGGGGATAGCTGCAATTTAGAACAAGCTGGACGCAGTAGTTTCTTTTTAAGTGGTCTGGAGAAACCTTCCTGCATGTTTCCGACATACTTCTATCACACACTTGTCTCACAACTGAGCTCTGGAGAAAATGTGACTGTGAGGTGAAACAATTCGCCCAAGGTGGGCGGAGCACAAGGACTATCCTGGAGACCCGCAGGAAGAGTCCTTTAGGACAGAACGTCCCTCTCACTGCCACAGAATGATTGTCTATCTTGTGAGACACAGATGAGAGGAATAGTCTCAGCCCATTTGGTCCCACCGAGGCCCTGCCAAGATCTGCCTTTGACGCCTAGGAAAGAAACATCTTGGCATGGGCAACACAGGCGAGCCCCACAGCCCTTCTTGAAGTCAGTGTTCGATGGCTTGCACACTTGGTCTCTTAAGACACACACCACCCAAGTGTGTCAAAAATAAGGCAGAAAAACTTGAAGGGGAAGTTCCCACAGGCTCCCTGTCCCTGTCCCCTTCGAGCCATTAAGGGCAAGCTCTGGCCCTGACAGTGCCTGGCTGTCCCTTCAGGAAGGAAGTCCCAAGTATTCATGTCCTCTACCAAGTGATCTATAACAGCTCTGAGCCAAGGCCTTGGAAACCTTTGAGGAATCTCACTTTTGGCAAAATGCTGCATGTGTAAGGTAATCCTGGTGGAGGCTGCTTACATTTCCTGAGAGAGGGGGGGGAGGGAGGGAGGGAGGGAGGGGAAGGGAGGGAGGGAGAGAGGGAGGGGGTGCCTTTATGTCCTGTGGCATCTCTACATTTCTGTTTTATTATAATTAAAAAAAAGCATGAGCCCCAGGCTAGGGAAAACATCTGCAAAATATGTGTCTGACAGACTGGTATCCAAAATAATATACAAAGAATTACTGGTGTTCACCAGTAAGAAAACAGTTCCCAGGCTGGCAAGTGGGTAATGCACTTGCTAAGATCTATAGCCGAATTTGGTCCCTAAGACCTATAGCCGACTTTGGTCTCTGGCACATCCTTGCAACCCCCACAAGTTATCCTCTGGCTTCCACATACACAGTGTGGCATGAGCATATATGTGTGCTCTCACATGCACAATAAATGTAATAAAAATGAAAAAGAAAGAAAAACAACCCAATAAAAATGTTAGCAGAAATACAGGCTTTACTTTGCCAAAGATAGCAAATTAGTATATAAAAAGATGTATAATTGCATGTATAAAAAGATGTATAATTGCATGGCAATCAAAAACTAAGTGATGGAGGAGGGTCACCTGTCTATGTGTTACTTTCATTGGTTAATAAAGAAACTGCCTTGGCCCTTTAATAGGACAGAAAATTAGGTAGGCGGAGTAGACAAAACAGAATTGTGGGAGAAAGAAAGCAGAGTCAGGCAGACACCTCAGGCAGATGCCATAGCTCTCCTCTCCGAGATGGACGCAGGCTAAGATCCTTCCTGGTAAGACACCACCTTGTGGTGCTACACAGATTACTTAATATGGGTTAAAGCAAGATATGAGAATTAGCCAATAAGAGGCTGAAACTAATGGGCCAGACAGTGTTTAAAAAAAATACAATTTGTGTGTTGTTATTTCGGGTGTAAAGCTAGCTGGGTGGCGTCCCGCCACTCCTTCTACAACTAAGACAACAGTGGGATGCCATTATATACCTACTACAGAGATTACACTCTACACTGATGTCATCTAGTGCTAGCAAGGATGTGGAGCAATGGGAACTCTCACACATGACTGGTGTGCACACAGCCACTCTGGAAAAATGGTTTAGTGGCTTATAGAACTGAGCTTATCACATGATATCCGGTGCATTTTCAGAGAAACTGAAAAGTTAATGTCAACTCTAAAACATTCACATCAGTGTTTATAAGTTTTATTGATACCACCAAAACTTGAATGCAATCAAGATGTCCTTCAAAAGACATGAATGGAGAATCCTGTACAGCTATACATTGGACTATTACTTGTAAAATAGCCATGAAGCTATGAAAACACAGGGAGCAATTACAGATGCATGCTGCTAAGCAAGAGTCAATTTGAAAGGCTACACATGATTCTGACTAGGCAGTCCATAACCTATGATGGTGCCATGATGAGAGTTGCCATGGGAGTATACAGCAGGTGATTACTAGCATTTAACAAGTAGACCCACCAGACGTATGACTCCCTGTAGGGCAGCCCCACTTGGCAAACCCTTAAGGGTCACTGCCTGTCAATAACCAGTTGCTTCTGTCTGTAAGTTCTCTCATGTGCTACTTCATTTCTTCCCTAATAACTGCTATGGGCATTTCCCACTGCTTGTGTGTTTATCTCATGTAAATATTCCATCTATTGCACACACATATAGCTGTGGGTGGTCAGGAAGATGATTTCTGCTTAATCGTATAATTCTGATGACTGGGTTATTTTCTATAACTCAGACTAACATAATTGAATTCTCAGTCACAAAGACAGCATTTATAGACAGATAATTTTAGACTTCAGAACATATTCAGAGCAGACTGGTTGCCCCAGAGACAAATACACAAGGTCATTTTCCCATTTTCTGACCATTTTACTGATTCAAGGTCAGAACTTGAGGCAACTTTAGTATACATAACTCTATGCAGAAATGGACTTTCTGCACATACTCCCTATCACTCAAAGTCTAGCTAATTTATTATTATTGTTAAGTCTTGAATTCCGATGTCATTTTCTGTCTGGGAACCCTAACCATTTAGGCTACATGCATGACCAAGCATTACTGCCTAAAAGAAACTATGTGACTTATCGTGTGTTATGGGTGTGTGTGGGACCCTGAAAATGTAACATATAATTGTCCAGAGTTTGACTGTGCGGGGGGCAGTGCAGAGAAGGCTGTGTAGAGCTATGTAAGAACTATGCAGTGTGTGTGTGTGACTGTGTATGTGTGTGCACGTGGCAGCTGGTAAGTGCTTGTCACACAAGCACAAGAACCCAAGTTTTGTCGCAGAACTTGTGTTAAAAGCAGTTGGGTCTGATGGCTCCTGTTTGTGATCCCAGCGCCAAGAGGTAGAGATGAGGCTGCCACCTTGTCCCACCTGGGAGAGAAGAAAGTGTATGTGTCTGATTTCCACAGGCCTTAGGAGAGGAAGTCCAGTTTAGGATGTGTTAATGGGAACTGTAATTATGCTTCACCAATCCTGATGTGTGCACACACCTAGGATGCGGACACTTGCCATCTCTACTGACAGGAAAGGAAGCTCAGGACTTAGCAACCTAAGGAAAGTTCCTTTTAGTCTCTGGTTTGATGCTTGAGTCAATGGGCTAAACTGACTACTTTCGATACCCATTTGATGGGAGCAAAAGCACACAAGCCAAGCAAAATCTGAGACTCAACTACAGCCTAGCAGACTGCAGATCCTCTGTGCAGAGGGGCATAGGACTGGGAGACCCCGCTGAGTGAAGGCCCATGCGAGGGGCAAGGAAGTTGGGCACTATGAATACAGGTTCTTAGCATGTGGTTTCTCAGAGGAAAGCCCTCAGAACAACAGGTGACAACACTCCATGGTCATCTTTGGGAAGAGGGTCCTCTACCAGCAAAGGCAAGAGTAGGGGGCATGAAGGAAGCCTGTGTGCGTACTCATGGGACAGGCCTGCTTCTGTGCCTGAAGTCACATGGACAAACGGTCTAAAAAGATGCTGAGGATGAAGAAAAGGAGGAATATCTGGAGCAGCTTATTCTAACCCTCACACCAATAACCCTATGTACTATTGCTTAAACATTTACCCCAGACTATGTTCCTTAACAGGCCTTTGGGAAGTAGCTTATCTTGGGGTTTCACACATTCCCTAAAATTAGACTCACGGTTCCATGTTTAGGAACCCGCTTGCTGTTCCTTGCCTTCCTGGCAGCAGGAGGCTAATTCCACTCCCTCAGTTTTTCATAACTCCCCAATCCATATTAGCAAGGTCCAAATGAATCCTGCTGGACAAATGTGGAGTTCAGCGTGTGGCCTGCTGAGTACACATGCTTTGTGTAGACATAAGACAATCGTGAGTGCCAGGACTGCTCTCCTGCCCCTGGTCTGCTTGACTGGTGTGAATTGACAGAGGCTTACCACTACCTAGGGGGCAAGGTTTGGGTCTCCTTAAGCGAGTCTCGCCCCACAGAGGTTGTGGACAGTGCCCTGGAGGCGTGGACAGCAGGTAGATCTAGAGAGAGTGAAGCCAGCACAGGGGCAGGCACCAAGATCTAGGGACAGCAGCGAGCAGCTCCCTCTGAACAAGGCATTCTGGGAGGTTATGGGGAGAGAAGGGGGGTTTGTTGGGGGGAGTGATGGGTTGGGAAGCTGGAAGGCCCAAAGAGGTTGATGACCTCCAAGGCTAAAACCAACACAGGCTCTGCAGGGAGTCCACAAATCTCCACCCTGAACCATTTTCCTATCATTAGAGAAAAAAAAAAATGATTCCTAAAGTCTATCCTTGGGGCAAGGGTGAGGTGGGTCAGGCCTGTTACCTATTCCTTCTGGGCAGCCAATTCTGCACAGTAGTTCCGGGCCTGGGTCATTTTCCTCCCCCTGCATTGACTCCACCAGCGCTGTGCGCACAGGGCCTGCAGTAGGCTGAGCTGTCTTCAGGGAACAGCCTCTTGCTTTCCAGAGTCTGAATTCTAGAAATTTCCTTCCAGTAGGAATGCCTCGTGTGTAGGGTGGGGTGGGTAGTTGTAGGAGTTGTCTTGCAGGAGACCAAAGCAGCACACTTTGAGGGGAACAGCCCTAACAGATACTGCTCTGCCGTAAAATCAGAAGTCAAAGGAAGCCATTTCTGACAAAGCCGAGAGGCCTCCTGTCCCTCCACCCTAAGGTTGGACTCTCTCAGCCTGTCCTTCCAGTTTCTCATCTTCCCCACCCAACACTTCCCAGGGTGTCCTGAAACCCAGCATCAATTAGTCCACCCTCGGCCACCTTCTCCAAGTCTCCACTCTGGAAGAACTCCCTTCTCCTTCCTAGTCTAACTAAAATGTGGTTTATGAACCTTTCCCAGTTCTGTGCTCAGTATCCAGCCCTGGAGAACCTGGGCCATGACAGGAGTGCTGACTGCGCCCACCACTGGATGGAGGCTCCTGCCAGTGTTTGCTGAGGGATGGAACGTGTGTTAGGCAATTAAAGATGGGCTCAGATTCCTGCTCCAGAACGGCAGGCCTTTAAAGAAAACAACCTTCACTTCCCAGAGGAAGTCAGCAGACTGCATGAGCAGCTCAGACAGCCTCCTTTGTAAGGAGACAGGCAAACCCACCTAAGCTCGTGGGTGCGTGAGATGACTCGGTTTACAGTTCCAGGTGGGGAACGGTAGGTGGGGGGAACCAGTGAGTCTACGCTAAAACACTTTATCATGGACACACATCATCCAGATCCTTCCATTTTAGACAGGGTCTCACTACGTCTGCCCTTAAACTCAATCCACCTGTATCAGTATTTCAATTATTTAGAGCTTAAGCTATTTTAGCTTGAAGAATCGAGGCTTTTTTTTTTCTTCTGACTTTGGCATTTGTTGTCAATCCTCAAGTCTCATGTGAGCTCCAAGCTCTCCTCCCAAATAAAAACTACACTTTGAGAAAGGCCTAGAAACTGGCAGAGGAAGCTGGTCTTGCACAGTCTGCAGTCTGTCCTGCCACCTACTGGCTGTCCTTCCCAATGCCAGTCTCCCTGGGTTCCCTCCTCAGCTGCCAACATCACCATAGGAGCACAAACCACAAACTTCAACGAATCGCTGAGAGGGGGAAGTCAAGCTTGAAGCCACATGACATTGGAGCTGAAGGGGACTCGGAGATTGTGCCACTCAGTTCCCACCGCCCTTTCTGAGCATCTGCGCAGAATTCAATGAATGCTGGCCTAGCATGCAGGAGACCCTGGGTTCCATCACCAGCACTGGCGAAGAAGGGGAGAGTGCAGGCATGCTGGTGTTTACACGACTGAGGCCTGAAACCTTGTCTAGTAAAACAAAAGGCCCAGGAAGAACAGACTGCACCAGATGGCCGCACTCAAGTTGGCCTGCCTAAAACATTCTGTTGGCCTGATCCCAGAGCTGGCCTGTCTGTGCCTCAGTGACTTATCTCTAACATGCGCACAGATGAGTGGGAACGCACCCACACACATAGCTGCCTGGGCTCCATTCCTATAAAATGGGAAGCACAGTCCTGCTTGGAAGTGTGGCTGAGACTGCCAGCCCTACCTAAACTGAGCATCCGCATACTGAGGACAAGCTGGGAGCCCACAATGTGTCACAAATTGAGTGCTTAGGTGAGTGCTGCCATTCCCATTTGTCCGTTACTCAGCCTGGAAACGTGGCACGCGTGGGCACTCGGAACAAAGTTCTGACTAGGACCGCCTCTGGCACAAGCTGACTTTGTGTCTGTATTTAGGGCACAGTTAAGATCCATCTAGCAGGCCTTTGGGGGTGGGGTGGAGTGATTGTCATCATCTTGGGCTCTAATGTTCGGGGGACCCTCTCTAGTTATCTGGAATGTCACAGCCACTTGTTCTTCCTGCTTGTAGCACTACTTCACTGTTAAATATTTTGCTTTTTTGAAACAGTCTTGCTCTGTAGCCCTGGCTGGCCTGGGACCACTATGTAGACCAGTTCTTGAACCTGCTCCTGCCGCCCTGCCCCAAGTGCTGGGACTCTATGTTTACAATTCCTTAAGTCTTAACGGAACATTCGCTTAATGCTTAAGACGCAAAGGTGTTGTAGCTGAGTGGCAACACCTGAGCCTACCTGTATTTTAACCGCCATCTGCAGCCCAGCTGTCCTGCAGCCAGTGCTCTGCCTCGAGGGCCACATCCATCCTGGTGGGATTTCCTGTCCTGGTGCCAAGTGCCACCGAATGTAGTGTTAACTAAGTCTCTATCTACCAACAGATTCGGGAGTCAGAAACTGGGATTAAAAACCTGCTAGAACAGAGAAGCCAAGAAACAACCAGGTGGCCTTCCTTTCTAGTCGGAGACGCAGCAAGAGAGCATTTCTCTGTCCTCCCAAACCAAACTGACAACTCTCTAGGTCCCTCCCTACTCCTTCCTGTGCATCTCTTTCCATCTTTCCGCATTCTCTGTCTAATTCTTGTCAACTTGTCTCCTGCTCTGCCCCCTCATCCAAGGTTAATTTTGTTAACACGGACTCGGGAGTTTCACAAATATCCCACAACACACAGGACAACCAGAACCTTTGTAGAGTTGGGTAGTCCTCCGGTGGAGGAGGTCTACGCACATTTACAACTCTCACTGGGGCGGAACTTGACATTGTGCCCATTTAGTGCAAATGTCTCCCTGTGCGCGGACGATTCTCTACATGTCCTCCAATCCTCCAGCACAGGAGCACAGACATGACCTGTGCGGCAGGTCTGCTCATCACCTGGCCCAGCCTCTTACAGGAAGCGTCCTGCAGATTTATACTATCTTGTTTCAGTTCAGTGTTGCCGTGGGGTGGGCAATGGTACAGGGAGGTGGGCATTGGCCTGAAGTCAAGGCCTGGCCTTCAGCACTGATGACTTTGTGGTACTTCATGTCATCCCTGAACCTCAAGTTCCACCCCTTAGTAGGAGGATGGCGCTCCTTTCAGAGCTAGCATGGAGTCTGTACTGGAGAGGGGACAGCACTGCCAGCAAGGCTGCCACACGCGGCCGGCAGAGGTGCCACGCCGGACTCTACTGTCAGATGCTCTACTCCCATTTTCTCCAAACAACTCAACAGGAAGCGGCATGTTCGCTGCACTGTTTTGGCCGCCCACCAGGTGGCGCAGCTTTCCAACATGCAATTTTTTTCTGTGCTTGGTGCTCAGGACCCCCTCTCACAGTGGCTCAACATTAGAGCTCACAGAGGAAAAGAAGAGCAACGAAGTACCCCACTTGAGTCCACCGCACCCCACCTCACCTCCCAACTCACACCATGAACACCGAAAAGGGATTTGTGGGCCAAGAGCTTCTAGTGACGAAGGTGGGCAGCTGGGCGGACTCTGAGGGAAGCAGGGCCTGTGGAACCCAGGTGTTTGGCCCATAGCACTTCACAGAAGAGTTTGTTGCCCTCCAACTTCCATGTGCCCCTGCGCCGCTAGGGAATTATATAAACTTCTGAGATTTACGGGAGTAGGCAGAGTAACTGTGTTACACGCAGGGACAAGCGCTGGTGCTCAAGCGACTCCAGGAACCCGAGCCATGCAAACCAGTACCATTTATCTCAGTCCCCTTTCCTCACCATATACCACAACTATTTCTTTTTCTGCCACATGCTTCCTGTTCCCCATGCGGTGATCACAAATCCTGTCGCACCGTGAACCTGGTCTCCACTCACCTCTTCCACAGGCCTACAGAACCCCTCTGGAGTTATGTCCTCTTCCGTGACAGCATCCTGGAGACTGCCAGGAGCCCTTAGTGCGGGGCAGTGATGTATCACTTGGAAGGAGATGTGGCGCATCTTGGAAAGCCAACATCCCTGAATCATATGCCTGCATGCCTAGTTAGATGCCCTAACAAACTTTTACACACAAACCAGAACAGCACAGAAAAAAACGTTCCTGGCACCCCTGTCAGCTGAAAAAGAGAAGCAAGCTTCCTGGATGTTCACTGACAGAACAATGGATCCATTTATCAATACTCATCCTTATGAGACTATTTCAAGGTGTGAAAATGAGCACCGGGAATGCAGCACGGGTCACGAACCAGAAGACCAGACCTAGCCCCAGCGGGCCATGTGAGGGGACTTGCGCCCACAGCAGTGAACAGGTGAGCAACAAAAGCTGGGGACCGGTGGGGTGGGAGCAGCACACCCACAGGGGAGATGGGGGAACTGGTGCCTGCTGAGGCTTTCAATGAGAAATGTCCACCCCCCCCCCCAAGTCTCAGGCACCGAATACTTAGTTCCCGGCTGGTGATTGGTTTGGGGAGGCTTGGGAAGTGTGGCCTTGGTGGAAAAGTGTGTCACTGGAGGCAGGCCCACAGCAGGCCACTGGCCTCCAATGCCTTAGACATGCCTACTCAAACTGGATTACAGAAGAACCAAAGACAAGAAAAAGACCCCAATACTGAACCATGATAGCTGTGTGCCTCCAACAGCCCCCACCCTACCCCAAAAGAGAGAGAAAACAAAATGCTAAATTAGGGTCCTTTGTGCTATGGGGTCGGTGAGGGGGACCCTAAATCAGAAGTCTAGTTTCTCGGAAGACAGGGGCTTCCCTTCCATTAGAGGCTGAAGCACAACCACACTAGGAGAAGATGGAGACCAGGCACGCTGGGAGTCACGTGGGAGACACTGCCATGTGAGGGGGAAACGAACTGATTCTTTCAAAGAAAAATCACCACAAAAACCCATTTTTAGTTTTATAAAACTTGCAATAAGGCACAATTCTTAAGCTGTTTTCATTTTTTTATTGCTGTTAATTCAAGGAAAAAGGTTGCATAAAATCCAATCTGTCCTAGAAATATAAGTGGCCTTTCCAGTACATAACATTTCAAATATCAAAGTATATGGTAAACATACAAATGAGAAGGCAGCACACCTCCTATGTACAGTACAGTATTGGAAATCATAACAGAAGCTCCAGTCACCTGGCAATGAGTCACCACGCACCTGGACAAGGCTTAGATACTCTCCCCGAACAAAACTCAACTGCAGCTTAGCAATTAATAATGTGGTCCAAAAATACCCAGATCAAATAAAATATATTTAATCAAAATAATTTCCTTCTAAATTAAAGCTCTCACCTACGCAGCCACACCCCCTTCCTCTCCCCTGAAGGTCTCAGAATGTACATTGGGCTATAAATATAAACGCTACTTTAAAGTGTTGAACTAGCTTCTTTGTTCTTCAAGTTTTTTTTTCTTTGTCTCACAGTGTCTGGCTTCTGAACCCAGACCAAATATTTCAGTGCCTCTGCCACACCCCAACTGTATTCCCCACAACACAAGCCAATCACCTCTACGTTTTTACTGAGGAACGGAAGCCCTCTTACCCCTCAGGCTTACAACCATGTGGTCGTACTTGTTCACTACTGTGGAGTGCAGCAGTCACTGAAGATACATCCATTCTCCCAGATAACCTCAGTGCACTTCAGGAAATCAAAAATTACCTGGAAGCAATTTAGTACATAGATTGGCTTTTTTAAAAAAAATAAAATAAAATAAAACACAAACAAAACCCCAGCAGCATTAAACTTAGCGGCATGGCACTGCCATGATTAAACCGTCTCAGCCCACTCAGTCCAGTCGTTCACATTATCATCAGCATCGTGGTAAGCGGTTATAAAAGTGACACGGGTTGGGGAGCAGACGAGACAACCCACACACATGTAAACGTATGTGACACTGTCACAGCTGGTGCAGCAGAAGAGGACATCTCCACTCAAGCCGTGTCTGATCAGGTCGAGGTGTAGACAACAAGCAGAACTGGCTGTTGACAGTCCTCACAGACACAAGCACACAGGCACCATCCACACCAGTGCGCTCACTCTGTGTGTCTGGTGGAAGGAAAGCCGTCCGCTGCAGCTCCAGCCTCCCAGCCCGACTCGCTCTCCCACTTGTTCCCCAGGTATGTGGGTAAGGGGTAAGTGCTGCATATATGTGTTTACGTGGCGCTTCTATGACATATATACATACTTCTCAGGGGTCTGACTTCTAAAATGAATGGTGGGACATGTTCCCTGTCATACAGAGCAGGTCACAGAAGCGCGACAGGCGCAGTGCTGAGTACTCCTGCGGCAGGCCGGGGTCAACGTGAGAAAGCCGTGAGCAGCACAGCGTTTCCCAGCCATACGGCCGATGCCAGTGTTGTGAGGACAAATAAGGTGGACACACAGTTCAGATTCAGTAAACATTGCACACAGCAAGTATTCAGTGTAAGAAAGCACACATCAACGCTTTTCGTTTGAGAGTTTGTCTGCAGTTACACGTGTCACACAGGCCTGCTGTTGGCCCAGGGGACGGGGCTCAGGAGCACTGCACTCTTTCTTATTTGGACATTGGTACAAGAGAAACGAAAACTCCCACTGCACGGAAATGTAGGAAGTGGACAGACAAAGAAACAAAATACCTTTCCTTTCCTCCCCTCCACACCCATGACTCCCCACACTTGAGTGCATTAAGTAGGCAGGCTTTACTCGGTCAGTCTGCAGAATCCAACGTATCATTAGAAGGGGGGAGGGGAGGTGCGTATCTCAGTCTGTAAGTGCCTAAAACAGGAAAGACAGAACGGCTAAGTCACCGCTTACGACTACATGTATCACAAACCACTACACAAGACTGCAAATGGGCATGCTTCCAAAGCCCTGCTTCAGCACTAACTCTGCTCCAAAACGACAAGGAAGTTATTCTCCCAGAAGCAACGGCAAGCTTGCGCTTCAAGTATAACCTAAAGCTATTTAGCTGGATTTCCCTTTGAGAGGGCCTGATATCTGCCTGACTCAAGACCTTTTCTGGATTAAGACTTTGGCACAACGACAAAGGCCAAATACATGAGAGGAGCAGTCAGAACTGAACCTGGCCCTGCACCCACACCCGTTTGAGTGCACGTTCTTCTTTCTGGTGTTAGCACTGTTCAACTCCACTCTTAACTCCCAAACTCTGTCCAAATCACTTTGTTCCTGAATTTTTCCCTTACACGTACATACGAAAGGGCACAGCATGGGCACATGTGAGCCAATTGCTTGCACACTGACTCTAACCAGACTAAAAAACCTTGTGTCCCAAGTAACTTAGCTTCCTCTATGAAAGAGGATTATAACTCTTTAAAAGTCCTCTGGTGTTTATTCCTTAGTGACAAACTAAGCTTCCTCTAACCTTCCTTGTGCTACATAACCTGGATCTACACTAGAGTTTCTCTGGTTGCATTTTGATTTGTCACTGAAAATACAGCCTCTGTAAACAAACACACGAACGGATCTTCTCTGCTAAGACAGAATCACATAATCAAGAAGGAAGAAGAAATGGGGGAACTCAAAAACAAGTCCTCTGGGAGTTAGTGTGATTACCTTGTTGATTGGCCTCCATGGACGACTGCTTACAGTCCTGTGCATAGTGTCCGCTTACACCACAATTGTAACATGACACATTCCCATTCTTCTTGGGCCCAGAACTACTGGTATTGGCAACTACATTAGGTGCTGGATATACAGGATACAATCTCCCAAATCCTGCCATCTGTTGCATGCCATAGTTGGCTTGGCTCCCCATGACTGGGTCATGCACCAGTCCATTTGCATATGGAGTCTGAGGCAGAAAAAAAGGAAGTTGGTTTCCATTGCTCTGATGTGCTTGGTTGAGGTAGCTGCCATTGCAAATGGACGGCAGAGTGAAGAACGATGGGACTCGGTACATTGGTCCAGGCATGGGACTGGGGTAATAGTAACCATTTAGCTGGAGGTTTCCATTGGTCCCACAGCTGCACCTTCGCCCACAAGAACCACAAGGACCTGAGCCCAAATGCTGTGGTGGCACTATGGTCCCATTAGTGCTTGTGCTCCCCACAGCACTAATGTAGGATGTGCTATCACTCTGAGCAGTACTGTGTGTCAAGGCAGGGCTGGGGCTGGGGACAGGGCCTGGGGTGTGGGTAGGAACAGCAGGAGCAGCTGTGGACTGGGCTTGACCGATGCCTCCACTTGTTGGCTGGGCAGAAGTGGCTGTGTTGAGCACACTGGAATTCTGGGTGGGTAGCACACTGGCAAGGGGCGAGCCTGGAAAGGAGTAGGAAGCTGGTGGTTGTGCGGCTGAGAGGCCAGCTGCAGGAAGAACTACCTTCACATTGGTAGGCTGAGGGACTGTCCCTGTGTTTCCCTCAATCTGAGGCACCATTTGATTGAGTCCTACCACTTGGGATGCAGATTTTGTGATGGGGTCCGAGGCAGCCACGGGAGATCCCGGAAAACTACCTGGGTTATGGACGGGAATAAAGGCAGTGTTTGGTGATCCCATGCTCAGACTTCCGGTTGGCTGTTGTGGGATATTAACTGTGCAACTCTCAGAAGACCCCTGTGGAGGGGGCAGTTTTAGCCTCTGCAATGTCAGCTGCAGAGCAGGAGCACTGCTGTGTGGAAGGAGAGACGACGGGATTGGTAACGGGGACGCCAACAATTCCAGGTGTTTCTCTGTATCTCCAGAAGCTGTTGGGCCTAGGATTCCAACAGGGCTTGAATTTGTAGACTCCATCAATGTAGAAATAGCCATAGGATTAGGAACAAGCATCCCTATTGTTTTGCCATCTGCAGATTTGGGTGAAGGAATGACAACTTCTGACTTCTGGGCACCATTGTGCATGACACAGTGCAGCGTTGGCATGAAGGGGATGTGTGGGTACTTGTGTGAGGTCAGTGGGGCTTCTAAAAGGCTTCCGTTCTCGCTCCCCAGCGAGATAATCTGCACAGGGGGTTTGACAGCAACGGTCTGGTGGACAGAGCCATAATCTGTAAACCTGGCTGCTGATGGGTTCCCACAATCTTCAGAATTGCTGTCCGTGTCTAAAGAAAACATACAAACATGGATTAACCCAGGCTGAATTCCTATTTTTCTTACTAGAACTAACATCCAGGTATATCTAAGATGAATGGAAGTCTGGAATGTGTCTGTAACTGCCCACGCTGACTTCTGCTGGTCTTTGGCTCTCAGCATGCTTTAATCTCACCCAGTGTGACACACAGAGACACATGCACTATGACTTTACTACTGAGAAAAGCATTACGCAGCAGTTTTAGGTAATCTACTTAGTTCTGACCCATCATAAACCTGATTTTAAATTTGTCTTACAAATGTTCAATTTAAGAACTATGATCAGGACAATATTTAACTCAAATGCTTAAGGTAGAAAACAGACTAAGAATTTGTACAACTATATATTCAGCAGGGAACACTTAAAGCTACTAGTATTAGTCCTACCATGAATATTCTGGAACACAAAGCGCAGGATAAGAAAGCAAGCACCACTATTTCTCCACAACTACACAGCAGACACAAAACTGCCCTGCACTTGTGTATACCACGGTACACACAGAAGCCACTCCAGCTTCCAGACACGGCAGAGTAGTCACGGTACTAACTGGTGCACTGTGTACATATGAATACGGCACTTCAGTCTACACAACAGTCAGAGATCGTACCGACTGTAAGAACTTTCTGTTCATCAACTAAGCAGCAGTACACTTGGCGCTTAAGAGTTCACTAAGGCAAAAAGTGGTTATATGTAGTTGACAATGCTAAACATCCTTGAAACAAGTATATCAAAAGTAACCTTCCTAAAGAAAAGCTAAACATAAAATATCAAGTGTTATCAGCTGAACTGTCTCAATTTATATTAGCAGGGAATGAATCCTAATGACCGAATGGTTATAGCAAACACGTTCCCTAACAGATGAAGTACTACACTACCCATTACTAAACTTTAAACAGCCCCTTCAAGGCACTGAGGTTCACCACCCACCAGTGCAGCGCTAAGAACAAACATCAAGTCAGAAAAAAAAAAAAGGAAGCCATCTTTCATATAGATGGTCAGTTAAATTTTCATACGAATTAAAGGTTTAAGTCTGAAGTCACAGTAATAACCCTATGGTTTTTGAAGCACTATAGGGGTCATGTTTTTGTTCTGACTTTGGGAAGCAGAAAGTCGCAAAGCATCATAACAACAACAAAGCCACACACTTCCGAAGGCCTTTGTATGTACTCAAGACATGGAAAATGTTCAAAGCTTTCCATCCCAGCGTGTGCCTGGAAGCACTCTAAGGGACTCTGTCTTTGGGGACACACAGTCCTCTATACAGGCCTATTAACAGAGCTCTGAGCGCAAGAAAGGGGTCCTACGAGAGCTACCCACAGCTCTGACAACTAGGTGACGTCCGCTCAAGACTCAGAATTTGCTCAAGACTCAGAATTATCTGTACACTGCACAGAGCCAGGTACAATAACGGAAAAAACTGTAGACGCAAAGCGGCTTCACATCAGCAGCACTGACCGCTGCAGGCACAGGGTGAGGACCGACTTCAGTTATTTGTGATTCAGGCTATGACAGTGATACAGATGCTGAAGTCCCAGCGAACTTAAAACTGTGCAGCAAGCAGCCACGTCTGGCAGAAATGCCATGGTGTAAGAATTTTAACAGGGAAACAGACTGTGCTCTAAATACACAGTAGCTTTACTGCCATGCCAGCCAGCGGTTGTGGATGGCATACATGAAAGAGAGCATCCTCAGTAAATACAGACTTTCCAGGGCTCTTACTGTCAGACCAGAAGAGCGAGTAAGGTCCACCAATGAGAACAATAGCAGAAAATGTCAAAATCAACTCCCTTAGAAAGGTGGAAATTAACTAAAGGCCTGGAGCTTTATAGCGTGTATAAGAGAAATAGGTCAACCTAAGGAACAGAGATCCTTACAACCTTTTACCTTGCCCTCCCCTAATCCTAACCGCAGATCCTTACCAGTCCACAGACAGCAGCTTTGGAAAGCAGTAACCCAGGCATCACTAGAGACGTGTCGAGCTACCCCAACACCGTCTCCACAAACCTGGCCCTGTGTGAGCCGAGCAGCTGCTGTGCTCGCCCTGCCAGTCTCCCATCCACAAGACAAGCCCGTGTTGTTATCATCCATCCCCTATCTTTTCATTTCATATGCAGTCTTTAAATACCTAATAACAAATTTTAAGTCTATAGCAGGTGGTTTAGAGGTAATAGTTTCATCCGCCCCCACCTCTTTCTATTCCCTCTGCTAAAAGCAAACCTCTGTCTTTTTCTTCTTCACTTTCAAAACTTTCTCTTCCATCATGTCGTGGACTTGACGGAGAACTGTAGCTCTCTGAAGACGTTTCTCCACATGTGTCATGTCCAGATCCAATGTCCAAATTCATATCTAAAAATAACAACTCTAAAGTTATGTTAAATAGTTAATTAATTTTCAAAGTGAACTATTAAAAATTAGCTATAAATTGTTTTCCTACAACACTTAAAAACTGTCTTTGAGCTATGTTAAAATTTATTAAGTAGCCGATAAGTACATATTTAAAACAAAGGCAAAGAAGAACAAGTCAGTTTTATTAACTTAACCAGAATTTGTTTCTTGTAGAGTCAGCCCGGTAGCCCCACTTTGAACTACCTTTTAAGTCTACAGATTCTGTCTCCCTAGAACTTGCAGCTGCCCCTGGCCCCCAGCTCCAGGGCTAAAGGCTCCTGCAAGACCACATCTAGTTCACTTTGTGGGTGCTGCAGTATGGACAAATCCTCATGACTGTGTGCCCAGTGCTCCTAAGCACTGCGCCATCTTTCCAGCCCCAAAGCACAAGTTCTTAATGGTCTCTGTGTGGCAATGCATACATCTCTTTAGAATAGAGCTAGCAAAGGATTTTTTTTTTAAAGATATGGTTTTACTGAATAGTCTAGTCCAGCCTTGAATTGATAATATTTGTGCTTCAGCCCCCAAAGTCCTGAAATTTCAGGAGTGCACCACCATCCCTACTACTGAGACATCAAGTTTTCAAAGAAAACGCAATGTCAACAGCAATGACTAACAGCACACACTGCTTCCTGGAAGCAGATAACACAGAAGGGAGCAGTGAAAGATCTTTATTTTGTTCCCTTTCATATTTCTAAGATATATGAATATACTACCAGTCAAAGGAGACAGAGGGAAAAGGAACTGGAGTTTAGAATGCTACAAAGCCTGTAATAACCTAGAACTATGTCTTTTCTTCTCACTTAGCAGCACAAGGAACAAGAAGTAAATGACCAAGCCCTTCACTCGGTGCCGCTCAGTCTGCTCACAAACTGTTACATGTCCTTACAATAGGGTGAGGGAGGCATTATGCCTGGCTTATACACAACAATCCAACCGGAGAGGCCACACATCTAAGAAATGAGGGGCACGGAAACAAACCCTGAACGGCAATGAAGTCCATGTGATGCTTTCTGGATATCTGAGACTAAAAAAATTAACAGCTAGAAGCACCTTGGGGGAGCAAGAGTTTCAGAAGTGTGTGAAATGAGAGGCAGTGGAACCTCATAGAGGGTAGTACACACAGGACTTGCCCAGGAGAGTAACTCAGCTAAATATGTTCTTTGAAGTCAAACATAGAAGCAATATGGAAAATGAGCCAGGGAAACAAAGATATGAAGCCCTGGCAGGAGTGATTTCCAGAGAGCTGTCAGCAGACAAACCATCTGGAACATCAGATATCAAAGGGCTCCAACACGCTCCTGGACTACACCTGCACATGAGCAGGGTGGTTCTTTCCAGGGCGTTCTCCCCCTGGTGGTGGTCTGCATGAGAAGGCTCCCCTAGACTCCAGTTAGTGGAACTGTCTGGGAACAATAAGAGGCGTGGCCTTGCTGGAGGAGGTGTGTCACTGGCTTTGAAGTTTCAAAAAGTCCACACCATTCCAAGTTAGCTTTCTCCGATTCTGCTCGTGGGTCAAGATGTAAGCAAACTATCAGCTATTGCTCTAGCGCCAAGCCTGCTTACTGGCTGCCATGCTTCCTGACACTGTGGTCACTGACTCACACTACCTGGGAGCCCTAAATAAAGACTTTCCTTCATAAGTTGCTTTGGCCATGGTGTTTAATCACAGCAATAGAAACTCACTCTCAGTTTAGCTAAGTTAATAAACTGGCATGATTTGAGATTTAAAATACAATAATTTTTCTTTCTATACTATTTAGCTTCTCTCTATGAACATCCGGTTGAAAATATATCTTAATTAAGAAGCATTCCTGTTACTTTTGTTATATCATAAATGTGTTGCCAGGACAGTAAGATTCAAAACAAAAAACAACTGCTTGTGAAATTAGCTAGTTAATGTCAGGTGCACACATAGAATATTCTCCTAGAGGTCTGTGGCTTTTTATTTACTTTTTTTTAATCTTTACAATTAATACTGCATGCAAAAAAGCAACTAATGAGCTAGGAAAAAAAAAAAAGGTTTTTCCATCAGATGAACCTTAACCTTAACACAGAGGGATTTAAAGCCCCTACCTTAAAGATGGTAGGTATGGAAGCTAAACAACTCAGTCCAACAAAACTCCATAAGTCAGTCATCAAATTATAAAAATGTCAGTATAACCTTCTAAAACTGACTCTGACAAGAGCGTCTAGATTTCCCAGAGGGCAGCCCACAAAGCTGAGACAAGGCCACTGCTGACACACCAGCTCAGCATCCACTAAGACGCCACACACACTTCAGATGAAGGAGGGTCACTGGAGAGAAGCTGGCTTTACCTTTCACCGTACTTCCAGGAGCGTGCTGAGGAGTCGGGAGTCTAATACCGTTTATTCTACTATTCGGTCTGTTCTCCGTTTTCTTCATTTTCTCCCTAAACCAAACAGATATATACATGCATAAGAAATCAACACTTTTGTAAGGCCCTCTATCAAATACATTAAATACAGTATCACTAAAATCCTCCATAATAATTAACAATAAATTCTAACAAAGACCTAGCGAGTCAGCACTCAGCGTGCTTCTGAGCTCCGCCCTCCACACCAAGCACAACCTTACAGCAGCTTCGCTTCTGTCACCTGCAAGGTGATAATTTCAACTACAAAGGTCAATCCCAAAACAAAAATGCAAAGCAACATCAATGGAATATACTATTTATATATATATACACTAAATACATCCATAGCCAAATACTGCATGCTTGTCTTTCCTACTTTTTATTACTGGAAACATTAAATTGAACCTACTTTTCTATTTGTGGCTTCCCTTTCTTCTTATTTCCTGAAGATAAGCTCCGTTTTTCAGCAGAGGGCTAGTAGAGAGAACAGACAGACCTCAGCTACAGCGCACTGCTCCAGGGATCCTCATTCTAACAACTCTCCATCACAGACTAACAGATCCTCATCTCCAGCCCACTTCAAGTTACCGCAGGAGCACTAAAATGTACATAATCCGACAAACGCTTTTAACTGTAATCACGAGAAAACTGCTCTAACACACACCTCCATGTTTTCTTTACCTGACTGCAGGTCTCCTTCATTGCACTGTGACCTTCCAAAGTCAGCTAGTCCGAAGCATACTAATGGGAACTTTTAGACCTGAGCATGGCCCAGTCCTAAATTCCTGTTTCTGAAGAGTGAAATCTCGGTTTGTTCCACCCTCCAGGGACACAACCATCCCATGTTCAGCACATCTATGCCACATTCACTACTTGTGTGAGAGCAGCTGAGCATATGAAGACAACCACACAAGCTAGGATACTAGATGGCTACAACTTATAGCATTAGTCACTGTGGCCAACCTTGTCAAGTTTACCACAGCTTTGCATTAAGGCACAGGAAGATACAGGGTTCTCAGGTTCTCTGCAACGTTCTGGAAACATTACCTCTGTGGACACGTACAAGGAAAGCCCAGTTTGAAAATTCCTATCATCATATTAAGATAGTGATTTCACAGGTGACTAATCCTTTGAGACCCAAATAAGTAACAATAATAATTTGGAACAATGTAATGAACACATAGAACTAAGAATAAAGACACTAAGTATCTTATTAAATTGTATCAGTCTTGCACAAACAATCAAAGTCATCTAGATACACCTTTTAAGACCGCAGAGATATTTCACACTGAGGTATTTCCTCACTTCTTACCAGATAAGCCACCTGACACAACACTTCATTTCTTAGGAAATACAGAGTGGCAATGTTTTAACCAAATGGCACCAAAGCCAACCTGACACATACTTGGTCAGTCGAGGTCACACAGTGCTCTGGGTGCTGGATGGTGGCACAACCTTGGTCCCTCCAATCCACAACTCCATTCTGTTCTGCATACTGCATGGTGAGCCCGTCCAAGGGAGAGCAGCTCGTACCAACACTGCTAGTAAAAGGAAAGCACAGCAGGTGTGAAGTCTGTCCACCACCTCAGTAAAGAACCTACAGGGACGCTTCCTCTCACCTCTTAGCTTCTGCTTCTGGAGGGTCTAGTGACCAGCACATAGGCACACAGAAACAAGTACACCCTATGAAGTAAGTGAACATGTAATCTATCAGCAAGTGTACTTGCCATTCGTGTCTGTGTGTGACCGAGGTGCCCCTGCTCCACTGTCAGTCAGCTCAACAGAGACACTGCACAGTCTGGATCAGGAAGAACTGCTGCGTGAAGAATTGTATGGACAGGCACACGAATGATCAACACAGAATGACTGGGACCCCTCAAAATAAAGACAAGATGACAGGCCAAAAGCACCCAGAGAATGAAGTCACCGGGGACAGACTGAGAGCTAAGCACTGTTAAGTACAGCAGATTGAGGACTCTGCAAAGTCACTGAAAGAACCAAATGGAAGTCTTCAATTGCAAAAATGGTGTGAAAATTCAAGGATGGAAGCTGATGAGGAAAACTGAGATGAGAAGTTTGGTCTGAAGAAAATATACTTGAGAATAAAAAAAAAAAAAAACTAACAAAAATGTAAAAACTAAATGGGATGTACGAACAGCCCAGCTTACAAGGACCTCAGTGACTCTTACAAGATGGCTCAGGAGAACAGAACAAGAATATCTGAAGACAGAAGTTAGGAATTTTGTAAAATCAAAAGGCATAAGTTACAGATTCCAGAAACAGAATTAATTCAAAAACAGCTACAAAGTCTATCGCAGACAACTGAGAAAAACCCAAAAGCACCAGAAGGAAAAGCTACCAAAAGAACAGCAGAGACTGATTCAACAACAGGAGCGATGGCTTCAGACTCCAGAGCAGTCTAAAGTGAGAGGGGATTTCAGAGAGGAGGAGCAAGGGTTGCCATACGCAAAGAGCTCCAAGATCTACAAAAACAGGAAGCAGATGCGCATAGGATCGGCAAGGGCTCCGGTTCAGAAAGCAGGAAGGCCTTGTGGCACTTGAGTGAGTGGGGCTAATTGCTGCTGTGTGAGCTAGACACCACACAGTGATTCTACGTCATCTGCCAGAGACATCAGAGGAGGCTGACGGTGTCCGTGCACAACAGGTGCAAACTATGTGACCAGAAGACAGTCAAGTATAGACTCGAAGAGCTAACAGGAAATAACTGCCAACCTAGAACCACAGGTCAAGCAAAAAGGCTTAAAAAAAAAAAAAAAAGGCAAATGATGAAAAAATTTAATTTTTTTTTTAAATGAAGGCAAGCTACACTTTTCTCCTTCAGATTAAAAACTTAAATAACACTCAGGGTTAAGTGTAGCTTGGTGGTAGAGAGGGCTTACCTAGTATTTGTGAACACCTATGTCCAATATCTAGTAATACGAAATGTACATACACATACCACAAGGCCTAACTACATTTACCATGTACAGATATAGTTCAGGAAACAGTGCTCTCATTTAAAAGGAAAATCATCATAGATAGGCGCTTAGGGACAAGGAGCAAAAAGGGACCAAAATGAATCATGACATTCAAGGTTGTCAAAAAATTCAAATCTATGAGGAGAATGAAAACGCATGACGATGGTGATTTCTAACTCAGAAAACAATGAAGCGGCAGTGCTCCAGGTTCCTCGGGTTGTCTGGGGAATGCTGCAAGCAGAAGCTTACACTAGACTTCAGGAGGTGGGAGATGCACTACAAGTTTTGGGGTAACCACCAGAAGAACGAAACACAGCGTGTCACTATGATGGCTGCCACAAGAGAACTTCCCGTAAAAGGTGGTAGGAAAGAGATAAAACAGAACAGCAGGTAATACAACTAAAAAAATCAAAGGGCAAAATGGCAGGGTCATGGTCAATAAATATATCAGAAGCTTAACTAAATGGTAATGACCTTCAGGTGCACAGAAACATTTATTTACGCTTTAGAAACCAGGTACCTACTTCACAGTGGGACTCTTTCCAGCATGTTTCTTGTGGATTACTGTATGCTGTAACACATCTAGAGCAGAAAAAACTAGAATTAGTTCAGGACACTATACGTTGTACTAACTGGAGCAGATCAACAGTGGTGGTCCCTGGCAAGGGGAGTTTGTGCTTGTTTTTGTGAGACAGGATCTAGTATACAGTACAGGGTGACCTCAGACTCCAACTCCTGTCTCACCCTCGGGTGCAGACCACAGGTGTGCAGCACCACACCCAGCTTACAGAAGACACCTTAACACATCTTCAATTACCTAATAAGAGACCAAATTACCTCAGATGTGCATACCAGTCTTGCTCAAAGTTATGCAAATTTAATGAGCCTGTTACTTCAAACTGTATTTAAATGAAGAGTCTTACTCTTCGTTTCCATTTAAAAAAGGATGTCTGTATTATTAAAGTCTATAAGAAACACATATGCTCCTGTACCAGACCACTCTCTCCATGTTATAAAAAGAAACAAGGTATGAGATGAGACTAAGGGTCACCTTTCATCCACTCCAGTCAGAGCTCCACTCTAACGACTTGCATCTGGACGTACATTCATAAGCTTCTATGGGGCTGTGGACTGTTCAATATGCTACAAATACCCTTTCAACTCCTGCCCAGCACACATAGCACTGTTTAGTTGCAAACTTCAGGCAGCTCTCTGGCATTTGTGGCTACAAACCATGCTACGGACAGCGCACGGGCACGCTTCACAGATGAAGAATGAGCAGGCAGCAGCCATCACCTCCAGTTCACTGCAACGTGCCAAATTCTGGGCCAACACGTGGGAAATGTACATCTCATTGATTACGTCTGCGCTCTCTTTGCCACCATGTGTGGAGTCAGACTTGAAAATGATTCACCTGCCTGAGGAATATGCACTGTTGTCTCACTGCCCTTTCCTTCAAATACGCAATTACCTGCAAGGCCGCACACTAATCAGCTCCAGCGGTTCGCCATCTGTTTGCTAACTATGCCTTTTACTCACATTTCTGTTAGGATGACTTTTTTACTGATTTCTGTAGAAGGATCCTTTTACTGTGAGCAATTAGTCTTCCAGTCAACTCCCTGCTGTGGACTGTCTTCTAAAAGTATCTGGGCTCTTTGGTCATATACTAAATTCTTGCTTTAGATTAGATCCACTTTAGCCAGGCAGTGGTGGCACATGCCTTTAATCCCAGCACTTGAGAGGCAGAGGCAGGTGGATCTCTGTGAGGCCAGCCTGATCTAGAAGAGCTAGCTCCAGGACAGGCTCCCTACAGAGAAGCCCTGTCTTGAAAAACAAAAAAGATTAGATCTGCCTTATTAAACAAAGCCTTCTTGCCCCAGTTTTATATATAAAACTTTATTAACTTTACGATTTTACAAATGGTTGTTATTCCCTTGAAATTTTGTGCGTGACATATGGTAGGATGTGATTAACCCATACTTCATATAGGAAGTCAATTCATGGTGACAACACCATGGAGTGTAGCTCGATTAATAAAAACCCAGAGACAGAGACTGGGGTTCAACCTGAAGGTCAGAAAAGCAAAACAGTCAGCCACAGGCTCTTACATCTACCTCAGTCCAAAATGGCGATCCTGCCTCCAGGAATTCAGAATGAGACAGTCTGAGGGCTGTCTCCTCTGGTTTTATAATCCTCTCTAGTGCCAGGATTAAAGGCGTCACCACTCACTACTGCCGGGTTTCTATGCCAAACTAGTGTGGTTACTGGGATTAAAGGTGTGTGTCACCACTGCTTCATCTGTAAGACTGAGCAGTGGGGCTGTTTTACTCTCTGATCTTCAGGCAGGCTTTATTTATTTAAATACAGATGAAATGCCACTACAATGGAGCGAGCGATCTCTTCCCTGCCCTTGCACTGAGGTGCCATTTGGCTCTCTCTCCTCTGTGCTGACTGTGTCAGGGTGTGCAGACTTAGTCTAGTGGTCTACAATTACCTTCTTCTTGACTTGAAGCTTCTGAGCTGTCTTCTTTTAAGTGTTCTAATATCTTAGAAGTCTTCAGAGAGGACTGTAAGTTATCTGCAGGAAATAATTCAATACTACTAACTCTGGGAAAATTATAATAGTGAGATAAAAGAAAATAAGTATAATGATTATCCCTCTGCCCCAAGAAGAGGAGAGAGAAGGGTTTCTAGTGAAAGAACCTTTCTCCAAGGTAGGACCTTGAAGCTGCACAGGTCTATCTGAGTGGGGTCCTGGAGCAAGCTGCTCCGTCAAGCTACCACCTGGCTGGAGCAGTCGTCCCACACCTGTCAGTACCTGAACTGTCAGCTCCCTCACCCAGGGACCAGATGGAGAGTGTGTGTCTACTATCCACTGTCTAAAGTACACTGTTACTTTTTAAAACCCCTTAACAACACTGTGGGATACTGAACTGTTGTAAACCCCAACTTTCTGTTTTGTTCCAGCGACTGTGGGGCAGCACTAACCCATGAAACACACTCTGATGGCAGCGGACCACAGACAAGGTTAAGAGTGTTAGGACTGCTTGCTCAAGAGTTGTTACCTATCAGCATATGGGATACTGTTTTCTGCCCCAGGGTAACAAAAAGTGTAGAGTTTTTAAGTGTGCAAATGAACCCTGACAACACTGTACTATTCTTCAGCAAAACAACTCACACATGTATAGACTGCTGACAAGTTTACCCACAAGCCAAGATGTGTACATTCAACAGTATTTTACATGTTCCATCTTCAGATAACATCTGCCAGGCTCCTTAGCATTGCTTGTGAACTGAAAACCTTGCCAAGTCCTCGGAGACTTTGCCTTATGTATATGCATAATTCCCATGTGGGTGGCTTTCCTGGGCAGGGCGATAATCTCGGATAAAAGCTTAACTTTGTTTCAACGCCTTTTTAGAATGAACCAGGTGCTATTGGCAGATACTATTTTAAAAAATATCTCACACTTTGACTTGGGAGAAGTGTTGGCTGTGAAGTCTACAGGGCTCTAGAATAAGCACGACTTACAAAAGCACTGTTACTGTGCAGACATAAACTCAGCCACGGAGTGCACAGTTGTAATCTTATCTCAGTCAGCTACTCCCAGAATTACACTTTGACCCTAACTGCTAACCAGGTTCCCAACATTTACGGCAAGCGCGCACAGCACACGTACCACTTGAGCAGTTAGTCAAACTTTGAAAGCCATCACGCTCAGTAGTTAATCCCATTTCTCATCTTTTTTCATACCTCAAGCTTAGGAGGCATGTATTTTCCTTTTCTTTTAGGTATAAAACAAAGACAATTGAAAATAAAAAAAAATTAAAGAAAAAAGTTCCTCAAAATATTGGCTGTGCTTAAAATGGGTAGAAAATATCTATGGAATATATCAGCATTATTGGCGAAACATCTGTTTAAAAGTCAGGCTGAGGAGAATTTGTAGAAAATTGACACAAGACAGGATTGATGAACACTGAAACAGTAAAGCAAAACAACACACAGACGCAAGGGTGGGGAAAACTTCCTGAAGAGGCCATGCTTCAGTATGGGTTGACAGCTGACGTGACGGACGCGGAGACAGAGACACCAAACAGTGAGTCACAGGCTCTAGGAAGAGCGGAGCCTGCAAGTAGCTACAGCCAAGGGTCCAAGGGAAGCCCAAGGACTTTAACATCTGGATTTATCAAACTTTTAAAAATTTTATCAAAGAATTAACAAATAAAGTTTATTCCCAGAATAGTCCCAAGGTAAGCTAGTGTTTATGTAAACAGCAGCATTTTTAAGTACTACTCCAGGAACAAAAAGTCTACCCAAAACCACAGAAAGGCTGGGAAGAGTTAAAAAATACAGCAACCTTTGTCTAGCAGAGGCCAGTCTTCTAAGTTCTGACTATGTAGAGGTCGCATGGGATGGTCAGGCTAAGAGACTGCAAAAGTCAGCACCAGATGGCACTCCAGGAGGAAGGGACACTGCACACCCTGCCCCGGTGCAGCCAGCAGCTCTGTAAGGCAGCTCTGCCAAGGACTGAGGGTAGAGTTCTGCGAGCCAGCCTGCTTGGTTCTACTGCCCCAGCTGTATCAGTATCTTTAAAGGTGCAGTGTAAAGTTCACTAAAAAGGACAAATATTTCTTAATTGCATATCTCTATTCCTTAACTTTTAACTAAAATTCTTCAAATTTGAACAATAAGATGGCACAGTAAGAAACAAAAACCAAGCAAAAACCAAACCCCTTTAAAAAACCAAAACACAAAACAAAACATTTCCCAGATTTCCACAGAGGAACAGAGGGGGCACTTACTGAGACTATGTTGAGACTCCGACGATATTGACCGAAAAAAGCTGCGTACTTTCTGACTCTGAAGAAAAGCCTGGGATGAAGTTGAAAATAGCTGCCTGCACAGGAAGAAGAGTTACATTAACTACCAGAGTGCATATTTTACTCTCCATTCACATTATAAACCAACTTAGTGACTGCTGCATTCACACACCGGTGGGGGGGGGGCAGGGAGGGTCAGGTCAAACCTTTCCCCAAAGAAAACATTATTTTCTGACGTATTTCCACAGGAGTGAATAAATTTTAACAAAACCTATTTGCAAGAATCTATTAAACAAATTTATTTTTTTCTGGGGAAGTTTCAAGCTGACCCCCCTCCCTAAATAAAGGCCTTATTTTAGCTGTTTGTTTAGATGGTCCAAAAGCTGCTTTTCTACTCAGAAAAAGGCCCGCAAAGCCTCTGTCTTCCTTCCATCTGGCTGTGCTGAGGAGTATGTGGGGTTGTGATGTTAGGAGTCCTGGAAAGCAGGGAGCACAGTGGCAGGTTACTGCCACGTCATAAGGCATGGTAAGTCTGCAGCATGCCATGATTCTAACTTACCGTAGAAAACAAAAGATCATATAGGAGCACCCTCACAGTTAGGGAAGAATTCTGTCACTGAGCTGTCCCCAGCCTCATTTTACTAATTTTTCCTAATTCTTATTTTGAGGCAATAACAGCCCAGAAGTGCCCTGACCTCCTGTAGATCACGCTGGCCTGGATGACCGCAGCTCCGCACTGCTAGGCCGAGGATCCACTTGCTTTTGCTTTATTTAGATTCTGTTTTCAATATGTGACTCTTAGAAGCTAATTAAAACCAACAAACTACTTTAAGTACTTCTTTGGAGATGAGGTCTTGTATTGCCTATGCTTGTCTCGAACTCCTGTGCTCAGTAACCTTCCTGTCTTAGGGTCACAGGGCTGAGGACTGTAGGTGCATATCATCAACGTCTAGCTTTTATAATTAATTTTAAGTAAGAAATGGCATAACATTCTAAATGTTCTTTTTCCCACATGTCCACTGAGCTATCCCTGACAGCTAGCCAACAATCTGGACGTTTGTGTCTAATCTTAAGAGACAGAGATGGGATACAAAAGTGAAGACTGAATATCTAGCATCTGGAATTCCATTTTTAACCATCACAGCACATCATAACACAAAGAAAATTGTCACTGTTAATTCTCATTTCATTCAAAGAGCTAAGAAAGCCACGAAAATCTAAACAGATATGTAGATAAAAATTCATCATTTCATAAAATAAATGGTAATCTTACAGGAAGATAGAAAGAAAGCAAACCTAAGCCAGAAGACAATTACTCATCCATCAAAAAGTCAGTTCTAAAAACAGGAGTTCAAAACTTGACCAGCTATGGAGAGTGCTACTCTGAGCAGGCCCTGCCCTGAACGTGGCGACCTCTCCTCAGCATCAACCATCCATCTGGTCAGAGAAACTCGGTGAAGACTTTAGAGACAGACCTGCTGGAGCTACCTAGATTCTCAGGACCTGAAAAGCAGGAGGGAGTGCTAGTCTGATGCTGCCAGGCCAGCCAGGGTTACACCATATGACTGCCACAAACAAAACAAACATATTTTAAAGGACTAAAAAGTTTTGAGAGGTAACTTAACTGTAGATCTTAATTACAGGCAAAGAAAAAATTACAACATTAACAAAAATAAAAAATTATCTGGACAAGAGGGATCTTTTTCTTTCCCTTCTGAATTACCTCATGGTCTTGATTATTTGGTAGACTTATCATGGAACACAAGGCTACCCAAAGATAATTGTCATTGTACATTGAGCACTACACATTAAGACATACCAAATTAAGCTTATGAAACTGCATCTCTCCCCACCGAGAGACAAAGCAGTGGAGTTTAGTCTATTATTAGTATAGATGAGTATAGATGGTCGGGCTAGGTTCAAAGCACATACTGAAGCTAATGTAGACAGGGACCAGGGCACACTGACCTTCTGGTCCATTTAAGGGTCCTATCCTATCATTCCCAGGTAGGCCCTAGGTTCATGCTGCTAGATATACCCTAGCCCTACAGTTCAGGGGGATGTAGTTCTCTAGTACTGAATCAGCTGCAGAGGCCTAGCTTACTAGAGTCAGAATTCTCTGCCCATCCCGCGACTGGAGAGCAAGGAGCCACATTCACAAGGTCCCCAAGCAGTATCAAAGCTCTCTGAAGTCTGGGCGCACAGGCACTCAAAGAATTCAACTGTCGGTCACCTTTACTCACCTGTTCTTACCTGGACTGCTCTCTGCTCCCTCTTATCATGTCTACCAGACCCTGGCACTGTGCCAACCGAGACTTATTTTGTACGTCCTTATTCTTACTAAACTCAAGGCCTCAACTCTCTGTACAGCTGCCCTGGTGGAAGATGCATGCTTGCGCCTGTATGCCCTTGTCTTGCCATTCAAGTCTCTTTTCCTCCATGTTACTCAGTCACCTACCCACTTCTAGAGCTCCTTCCACATTCACGTTCAGTTCTCTCCCACCCGAAGTCATGGGTCAGCTGGTAATGACCTGGGTAGGGAGTCGTGCTGGGCTCCATCTCGGTCCACTCATTTTCTCCCAGTCACACTTAGGCAATAGGTGCCATTCCAGATTCTGCCTATCTCTGCTGGGGAGCAAGCACTCTTGCCTTCCCCTCCTTGGCAACGCCAATCCTAAAAACACTCTGGGACACAGTTTCCTTGGGAGGGCAAATCAGAAGGGTCTCACAAGCCTGAGCCTGAGGTCATACTTTCAGTTATCCTTTTAGGAAGCTTAAGTTTCCAGCAAAACACCAACTGATAACTACCATGTCCACACTCTGACACCCCACGTCAACCCCAGGGGGTTCTTGGTGCTATATGATGCACCTACAACTCTCAATCATATGACTACGCCACTCTGCTCACTTCTCCAACCCCGACCTGCTTTCCTGCATCCCTTGCCTCCCTACTGCTCCACCTCAGAAGCCTCCATTCAGGACCTATCAACCATCCAACTTTCTTTCTACCTAGACTGGAGCTGCTGAAAAGACTTTTATACCCACACTTGATTTGTGAGGGAAGAGGAGGACCTGTGTCACCCATTACCCTGTTGGCCCCCCAGCCCTGGGGCATGGCTCTGGGAGAGAACAATGGTAGGGTGTTTAAACACACTAGACACATTTAATCTTCATCTAAGCAACACAAACTTGTCCAACGGTGCAACAACTTCACAAGGGCAAAGACCTGACCTTAACCAGCACCGGGCTCCAAGAAAATGGCAGTGAGCACGTGCCCCGTGCCCCCACTCCCTGGACGACTCAGTCTCTCGCAGCCTAGACTGGACAAGGACATCCTCAATACAGCTTTATGGAAAACGACAGCAGCAGCAAAAACCTAAGAGGTGTTTAACTCACGATATTTTCAGGTTAAAAGAACCAAACTTATGCTGTTAAAGAAGAAAGGAAGACAGTGACACACAGAGTTGCCACCTTCTACTGAGCCCTGGCCTATCCCTCACAGCCTGTCCCAAGCACTCGTGGCTGTTACCTGAGGATGGGCTCCAGGTCAGGGTGTCGCCGCTCTTCCCTCTTTAAAGACCCCTGATTTAGGGCTCCTAAGATGGTCTTGTCAAAGGTCTCAGAAGACAATTCCTTTGGAAGCTACAAGAGAAAAACAATATTCAATGCTGAGTTCTTCAAACATATGAACAAATATAAATAAACTTAAACTTCTCCTCCTCAGCCACCCCCAGCATTCTTTCCAAGGCTGACATGGTACAGGTCTGTTCTAAGACTCAGATCTCCTGGGGCTTGCCTAGATGCACCGGAAGCCCACGTGTTCAGCATGTGACTCGCACATGTGCGGCCCTACGCCCTTCGAGATGACATCCATACAGAGCTTCAAGCTAACCTGAGCATAGACAGCTGGCACTGTGATCTTGGAACACTATTCTGCAAAGTGTTGTCTCCATCTCTATAGTTATCAGTTTTGTGCTTCCTGCCGCTCACATTTTAATCTCAGGCAGTGCTGGACAATTAAATGCTATACGCCAAATAAAGAACAAAGTTATGAAGGCTGAGTCAAATTCTTTTGAGTTTTATTTACACCAAAAACACACATCAGAGCTGGTGATGGTTCAGTATTTGCTACTCAAGTTCAATTCCCAGAACCCAGGCAAAATGGATGGGGAGAAGTGACTCTCAAGGCTGCCCCCAACCTCTACATGGATCAGACCCTGCACAACCCACACTCACAATTATAAAAACAAAACAAAAACCACCCTCCAGATAGTCCCTCAACACGATGGACATGTCCTATGAGCAATGTGCTAGAATCTGTAAGGAAGAATCATTTGGCCAAAAAAAAAAAAACCTTCAAATGAAGCCAAACTCTTATCATATTATTTAACTTGCTTAATTAAAATATTCCCACCCTGTCTCGAAAAACCAAAAAAAAAAAAAAAAAAATATTCCTGGAAAATGGGTTCTAAACTAACTTTCTAAGCTTTTCAAGAATTCAATTTTGACTTTTGTGATTGACTTCTGAATTACTGTCACTTTCACTAAAATTCTTTTAGTAAACACAGTCCTCAAAAACAGAGATGGCAAAGGTGGCGGCACTGAGGTCGGGCATAGTGATTTGGACAAAGCCTGCTAATCAATCTGGTGCGATCACAAAATGGCACCTTCACTCTACCATGGAAGCGTGTCCTCCAACACCAGCCTGAAGAAATGAATTCTCAATTGACACATTTCCCAAATAAAGAAATACTATTAATTTCAAAATGGACACTTTGACATCAGCATATTAATATAGATTTTTGACAGTAGGTATTTATTAAACATTAGTAAAACATACTATTTAGTGTATATAGTGTGCACATGTATATGTATGAACATGTGTGTCTGCAAGTGCATGCACATGTCGGGGAGACCAGAAGTTGACACCAAGTGTCTCCCATTATTGCTTCCCAGCTCCTCTTTTACGATAGGGTCCCTCTCACTGAAGTCACAGTTCCCGGATGAGCTAGACTGGCTGGTCAGCGATCTCAGGGGACCCACCTGTCACTCAACACTCCAGTACTAGGGCCACAGACATGGCTGACTTCACCTAGTTTTTACATGGGTGACTTCAGACACATCTACAAGTAAGCTATCTCCCCAATACACTGACAAAGCGGTGGCAGACAAGTCTATTTCAATTTGCAAGCCCCTGATAGCTGCTTTGCACAACCGAAGACCACCATGCAAAGTGCCCCAAGTTAATGTCAATGTTCACATTATCGGGCTGAGTGTGGCCGCGCAGTCATCAGTGTGCAATATAGTTTATTCTCATGTTGTTTTTGTCTTTTCCAGGGCTCACTCAGTTGGAAGCTTTCAGGTGTGTCCTGTATATTCTATTTTATACTGGACTTTCTCCTCTCTGTATCTTAGTTATAACAGATCTAGCTAGTCCTGTGTCAGCCTCCACACAACCTCAGAGTAAGGAAAGGTTTTGTATCTAGATACAAATTTATCTTAAAAGGCCAAAGCCCAATAAGCAGACATTTATCTTTATTTTTCTTGTTAAATAAGGTTAGCAAGAATAAGTTGTTGATTCACATTAGGGAGTCGCAGCCTTCACCTCAAGGAGTCTCTTAAAAGGGTCAGTAGCTCAAGAGGGAAAGAAATGGCCTTATTTGTAACCATCTTAACCTCCCATTGTGTGGTTTTGGATCTAACCTTGATGACAACTTGCTTGGTCAACACACATCTCCATTGGAAGCATCAGCACCACCACTGACATCACTGGCGGGTTATTTGTCAGAGTCTTGTCAACTGATAGGGCATGGAGGGCAGAAGCTGCTGTTCTCCCAAAGACAGAACTCAACCCCAAACCCTGTTTCTGGAAACCACAGTGCAACTCAACCCAACCACACCCGTTCACAGCATCACCACACAGCGTCAGGACAGGCTCTGCTCTGGACTTCTACAAACAATGTTACAGATGGAAGCAGGCAACTTGAATAATTGACAAGAGGCAATTTATTTCTAGAAAGACAGTGAAGATTATACCATGTAAGAGTGGTGTTCATACATTTAAGGAAGGTGCTCTAGTCAAATGCTGGCTAAGCAGAGGGGTTAATTATCATGACCCTGAAGAACGAGTTAGGCATTTGGGAGTTTTGTTGTTAAGCATTTATCTTTTAGAAAAACTATGTGATAGAAGAAATGTAATCTGTTAAGATACAGCACTGCTAACGTTTAGGTAGACACAGAAGACTGCTAGAAGCCAGGCCACAGCCTGGCAGAGGGCTCTTAGAGGGAGAGAGACAGAGATGGCAGTCTTACACACACACAAGCTGGCCTGGAGAGGTGGCAGTGTTCTTTGCCCTGGCTCTGTATCCTGTGGAGCTCATTCTCTAGCACTGGAGCTGTGTACTGAAGAAAACAGGAGAAAGAAGGAAACAAGAGCACCCTGCTGCCAAATCCAACTGGTGGCTGCTCATAATTGTTTATTTAACTTACATTAAACGCTGGTAAATGTATCCTGTCAAGACACAAATGAGCTAGCGGAAAGCAGAAAAGGTTCACAGATGTATGCAAAGGGAAGGGGCAGATGCATCAGAAGCCAGCCAGCATTTGCTCTCCCTGCTGCAATGCTGCCTGGCCCCTCAGCACCTGGCAGGGTCACAGCCACTCATTTCCCTGATGCCTCCGATCATTTCCTTAAGTATGGCAGAAAAGGGCCCATGCTCAGAATGCTACTCTTCTATCTTGGTCTTCTTTCCACCAAACTGTGGAGGACTGATGGGTTAAGGAGGGACGCAGGCTCAACCCATCTTTACATGCAGGCAGTTAGGAACCCGAGTGGGTCAAGGAGTTCTCAGCCCTTAACCGATAGAACCCAGAAACCTATGTAAAACTAAACACTACCGGCCAAAATAAACAAACACACACCAATAAAATTACTTCTAAGGGCATTCTACTATACACCGACGTGGAGGCCCCAAAATGTGAGCCTATTTCCACCTTGTCTGAAGGTCAGAGAGTTTCAGCTTGCTCAAAGTTGTTGCCATTCCACCCTCACCAAAGGTCAGAGTTGGAACTTACTTCTTTTCTTTCAAGGTTATTTTCTGTTTCTACCTCAAAGTTTCCACCTAGACTTAGATCAGAGAGTTCTGCTCACTCAAGGTTATTGTCAACAGGTATGGCTAATATCCAGACCTTGTATTTCAGGAATAGAGGAGTAGATCTGTTTCTACCTCAAACAAAAGTCTAAGGATCCAACTAAGTTCCAACTCCCTTATGGAGATAACAATGGATTCTTCCCAGGAAGTGGTTTGCCTACAGAATGTTTTGGTCTAGGGTGTGAGTATTACTTGTCTTGTTCTTGTTCTAGCAACAGAATGTTTAACTAAGAACGTAGCCCACAATCTTCAAATAGTCAGTTCATTCCTTCAATCATGTTGATGAAGTTTTTTTTTGTTTGTTTTCGTTTTTTTTTACTCCTGTCCTACCTTTTAGGATTGGGGTATTTAAGCAAATGGAAATTAAAGGCAGGCGATTTTCAGTATTCAGTGAACTCCCTCCCGGTACTATCCTGTGTTTCTATTTTATTATTTTCACTCACATTTTCGTTCTCTTTTATTTTATTTTTCTAAACCCCATGCTCCTACCCTGGTATGGAAACTGGTCTCTGACACTCATAGATGAGAGCCTTATACAGCCGTCATCAGAGAAGCTTCCTCCTGCAGCAGATGGGAATTAATACCCACAGCCAGACATTATACACACAGATCTTGGAATACACAGTTCTAAATGGAATATCTCCATCTAATCTCTCTCCTCAAGGCTCAGGGAACCCCACTGAAGAGGAGACAGAAAGAGTCTAAGAGTCCGAGGGAACAGAGGACATGAGAGAAAGGCCCTCGGAATAGAAGAACAAGGCTCATATGAACTCAGACTGAAGTAGCAAGTGCAGGGCCAACATAGGGCTGTACCATCTTCTGTATATATGTTACAGCTTTCAGTTTAATGTTTCTATGGGATTCCTGAGTCTTGTGCTTTCTCATGGAACTCTTGTCCTTTTGGGTTTTCTTGTCCAACTTCAATGTGATGGTTTTTATTTTATGTTTGGTTGTTATCTCTTAGAAGCCTGTTCTTTTCTAATGTGAGACAGAAAAGAAGTAAGTCTGGATAGGAGGGGAGATGGGGAGACACTGAGAGGAATAGAGGGAGGAAAAACTGTAATCAGGATATATGAGAGAAAAAAAGAATCTATTTTTAATAAAAAAGGAAGAAAAAAGAGAAAATTCAGTTTAAAATAAGCCAGGGGAAAGACACTATTCAACTGCCTTAATCCAGACAGACTAACACATCCCACGAACCCACCATTTCACCAGTGTGTGGAGCATCAGCTCCGCATTCTGCTCAAGCCCCCAGACTGTGAAAACGCAGTCCCTTGCAGCCTTTCACGGACCAACAGTCACAGACATGAGCTCAACAGAAGACACATATAGTGGCAGGCACACAGTGCAAATCCGCAAATGCCAGGTGCTATCAGTTCAGTAAGGACACTCTAATATGTAATTTGGTAAATGAGTTGTGAATATTTCCTGATTCTGGATTTTGCGGCTTTATCTCCCTGTTAACAATAAACTGTGAAGTATTTGCTTACTGCGCAATAGTAATTTATTGATCATGTAGACCTAGCTTCCCCTTTTACTGTTTCTTTCATTTTTCAATTAAATCTAATTAGAAGATTTTATTTAAAAGAACAAAAAGAAAAAACAAAAACACAACAATTTTTTGACAATTCCATCATCTTCTCCTTGTTGTGGATGGGGTATGAGAAGGTCAGGCTCCGAGGAAGACAAGATTTAGGAAAAGCCCGCAGATGCAGAGCTTCACAGTTGGTAGGTACCACAGGAAAAAAGCCTCACACCACTACAGACACCGTCCAGGGGGAAGAGCCCTTAAAAAGAAACATCTCTGCTAGGAGCTAAGCATGGGGATCCATTTTCTAAAGAGAATCCCTTTGCCATTTATGCCAGCAATGTAACGTAAGAGATACAAGGTAACATTTTCTACTGCTCACATTCCTTGTGTCTGGAGCCAACTCTGTGTGTTTTCATTCCTTGCTGCTTTGGCGCTGAAACTTTTGGAATCTTTCTGTCATACACAAATCTTAACAAGGAAATCTGTAATGTTACCTTCAGTAGGAACTCCTGTAGCTCTTGGTGGGTTTTTGTTACTGTTGTGACTGAAAGGTCAGACCAATTTACCTGATTCAAGAAAACACAGATTGCATGGTTATTGCTTAGGCAGGAACTGGTTGGGGAAAAAGCCATGTGTAAAACAAAAGGCCTTACTTAAATTTTAAGATTAGCAATTAGAAATATAAAGTTATTCTAGCATTATCATAGCTTCTATAAATGTGTTCAATCTTACATTGACAGTCTACTCAAAAGTTTTTATATAATTTGTTTCAAATTGCAATTTAAAAAGCAGTGTTAAAACGTTAACTACGTTTTAGTAATTTTCAGGAACTAATTTTTCAGAAATGTTTTGCTTTTTTTGGTTAAATACAAAAATTTGGTTAAATATTATGACAGGGTAGAGCCAAAAGATAAAATCCTGTCCCCTGTTGCTCACTAAATGTACAATTCCAAGGGAAACAGTCAGTGCAGTGTTTCCCTCTTTGGTAGTGCCATTTTACAGTTGAGGGAGATTTTAGCTTCTGAAGAGATTATCACTTTGATTTCAGACGTTTAAATCCTAGCAAGATGCTTCAGTGCGTCTGATCATCTCCATTTCCAGGTAGAGAAAACGAGCTAATTGTGAGCCAGAATGAACACAGGATATAGGACTATGCTGGTTCCTAGACACTAAGAATTCTGTGAACTCCAATTCCTACTGTACGTTTGATTTAAGTAACTACCGGAGATATGCTAATATCTAAATCTTATCAATTAAACATATAACAATTAGATAAAGCACACAAAATTCTGCCTAGCAATCCTGTTTATTGGTTGGTACAATTCTTACATGATAATCATCTACGTGGGTAGGTAGATGCTGGAGTAAATATGATAACTAAAGTCTGAGTTAGTTTCGAGTCATAGTCACACAAACCAAACAAATGTTTAAGAGTTTCTACAGTCACCATCACCTCAAAGATGGGGGCTTTGGCCTGAAGCAAGAGCAGCCAAGGGTTAAGAAGGCTCTTTAGAGAGGGAGTGTTTGAGCCAGATGTGAGCTGTGCTTTGGTCCACGGTAAGGAGAAAGGTCTACAGAAAAGCAGTGCACTCCGACAACTAGAGGAGAAGCCAGCATGCGAGTTTCAAGGGCAAAGAGTCAAATATGCCAAAAGTGAGACACATGGAAATTGGAAACGGAAACCACAAAGCCAAGGATTATTCTCCTTCAAAGTAGAAGTTAAAAGAGTTTTAAAATTCATTCAAAAAATGTAGTGAGCAAGGCAGACACCGTAGGATGGCAGGGGATGGCAGGGGCTGAAGATGATCTACTCAAGGATCAGTGGAAGCTATAGTGGTAGCAGTCTGCAGAGGAAGGAGAAAACATTCTACCAGAGGGTTAGAAGAGTATTCGGGAGAGAGGACAGCTAGAACCTGGCAAGCAGTGGCTGTTGGAAGAACTGACGCGAGGCTGCAGAGAACCCTGGCTTCACTCCACAGAGGTTTAGAGTATAGTATGTGTGATCCAACATTAGCAGGCTCAACAGTGAAGCTGCAGCCGAGAGAAGCGGGTGGAAAGTCTTACCCTGACAGTAACAGAATCTGACTGGACCCTGGGGTTCTCAGCCAACAAGACAACAAAGCCACAAAGCGGGGGTGAAAAAGCCCCATGAGGAACAGGGAAGCAGGGCAGTGATGCCAGGACAGAGAAGGTCAGTGGTCTGCAAATACTTGTGAAAACATTTGCTTTTACTTTTAAAGGCTATACCTTATACTTTTAATAGTGTCCCCAAGTCTAAGGTTCTTGTTTTTAAAACTACCATATCTACCTACCTATCTACCTATCTATATACCTACCATCTTTAAAGTAGCAAACCCGCTAGTAGTTAGTGCTTCTAAAGATCACTATTGCAGTAAAGGAGGCATCTTTGGGGTAAGAATAGCTTACTTTGAAAGTGTACTCCCAATGTTTGTCAGCCCTTTTTCTCTGGACTCCTTTCAACATTATCTTCTCAATGTGCACAGCTGAAAGAGAAAACACATATGCTGACTGTGGTAGAGATTACACACATATTCAGTTACATAAAGTAATCTTACAACTTGACAAATGACAGTAATTAAACTACTTACTCTTCACAACTAAACAAACGGGTACACAGCAATATGCCACTCATCCATGCATGAGTGTATGTTTCCTATATATGTTAAGATGCTGAATGCCCAAGAGTGTTAAGCAGTCAACAACAAAAACGAAATACCCAAAGACACTTTACTGAAGATTTCCTCTAAAGGATAATAATGAAAATTCTTATTCAGATTATCACAATATAGCACTTTGGTGTCAACTTAATACACAAGGCTTGTTCAATTATTTATATATAATAGGAATAAATTAGAGAATATCTATTTTCTTGTTTTTAATTTGTATAAGTGTTTGCCTACATGTATATATGTGTATCACATGCATGCCTGCTGCCCACAGAGGCCAGGATATTCTGTATCTCCTGGAACTGGTAAAATGTACCATAAACCGAGCACCATAAGGAACCATGAAGTCTCACTGTAAAAGAACCATATGTATAGTTCCAAGGATGGAATGGTGGACACAGTGAACATGAGAACATAGTGAACATGAGAATAAGCAGTCTATTCACAAACTAAGCAAACATGCAAGCCCCAGCCACTCACTCTATAGCTCCCTCAGTAAATTGTCATAGAAAAGAAAAACCGGGGGGAGAAAGTCAACCTAAAAAGGCCGCTCTACAAACTGTAACACAAGGTCTTCAAGACAACAGACTGTTGCTCGGGGTACAAACCAGGGAAACCATACTTACTTGAGCTAAGGCGGCAACATCAGAGGCTGACAATAACGAAGTTGATAAGGGTGCCAGAGAAGAGGCTGGGAAAGCAGTGCAGTGGGGGTGGGGAGAGAGGACACTGATGGACTCGGGAATGATGACAAAGAGAGAAGAGTGACTCAACTAGAAGAAGTGGAAGTGGCAAAAGCACAGACGTGAGAGTGAGACTGTTACAACATGGAAGATGAGCAACCAGAGGACGCGAGGCACAGAAATGCAGCAGGGAAATGCATTCAGAATAAGCAGGGAGAGAGTACTAACAGCACTTTGGGTATGGGCTGTTTCAGCCAGCCTCTCTGGGCTTCAGAAATACTGAGGGTGAAGGGAGGAACAAAAATTCTCAAGGACCAGATGTTGACTCTCAGACCCGTGCACTGTTACAATGACCAAAGAGGGATGAGAAGCCCTGGGTTTCCAAAACTGCTATACTGAGAAACAGCAGCACTGGCAGAGTGCCTGTCCAGAATGCACCAAGTTCTGGGTTCATCCCAGAACAGCACAGGCGAAGGCATGTGAACTGTGAACAAGGCCAGCTTGGGTCATTTAGTAGGATCTGTTTCAAGGAGAAACAAGACAAGAACAGAGGCATGTGCACTTCCATCCTGCAAACTGCTGGGTTCTTGGCTTTCTGTCTCTCTCATTCTCTCCCTCTCTCCGTGTGTGTGTGTGTGTGTGTGTGTGTGTGTGTGTGTGTGCGCGCCTGCCAGAAGTCAAATGTGGGCTGTCTTCATTAATCATTCCCCACCATATTTTGAAATATTATTTTACTCACCCTAGAGCTCACTGATTTAGCTAAGTATCTGACTGGCTGGCGAGCCCCAAGGAGCCTCCTCTGCCTTCATCTCTCCAGCACTAGAATTATAGTCCCACATGTTGCTGTGCCTGGCTTTTTGCACAGATGCTAGGGATCCGACTTCCAAGAACTCAAGCTTGCAAAGTACTTTATCAACTGAGCAATCATTTCCCAAACCCGTAGTGTTCCATTTTTAGCAGAGGAGAGAGAGAGGAAGAGAGGGAGGGAGGGAGGGGACATGATGCTGCTGCTCCTTGCTGGGAACATGGTTTACCTTCATCCTGGATTTCAAGTTATGCCTGCTGCTACCTGTCTTAACCCTCATAAACTAAAACCAGAGAGCAGGTATTACATACCATGTTTTTAACAGTTAGAAATGAAGAACCACACATATTACTACCTCAAAACTGACTGCTATCATTTGAAATAGTCTTCCTTTTCTAATTTTTTTTTATGAAAACAGAACATAAGACCAAGCTCTGCATCAGGTTACTCTGAGTTCAAGGAGCTGAACTGAAGGAGTTTACATTTCTTCCTAACTAAACAGACAGACTTCTATCCAGGAAAACTACACATCAAAAAGATTCTGACTCAAAGGAGGCATACTGACACAAATTCAGAGCTGTAACTGAGTGTGTCTTATGCATCCTTAGCTCATCTACAACCTACACAGCAGCCCACACTTTGATTCAAGTCTTCTCATTACGGCTTACGGACACTCCAAATGCAAAGAAGAGGGAACTTCATTCCAGGTGCCATGCATCTTTAAAACTGCATGGAAAATGGATTTGTGAACAATTTCTTCATCCTCTTACTATGAACTCTGCTCATTTCCTTTTCTCTCTTTTTTTTAGTAGACACGATCACACTCTATAGACGAAAACACTATAAAAGTACTTGAAAAACAGGATAAAATCTTTGCCCTACAGAAACACACAGAGGTTTAAGAGACAGCCCCAAAGACAACTGTCTGACACAGGCCAGCACACGTCAGAGGACAATCCAGAACACAGAATCACAAAAATGGGCAAAAGCCTAGTACCAACAGGATTTCTCTACAAAGAAGAGTTAAGAATTAAACAGCACTGGGGCTAATGACACAGCTCAGCTGACAAGAATGTGTGTCTGGCACCACAAGCCCTGAGGTCGCTCCCGAGCACCACATAAACCAGATCTGGTGGCAAAGGCCTATAATCCTAGCACTTGGGAGACAGAGGCACAAGATCAGAACCAGTTCAGGACCAGCTTTAGCTATATAGTAAATCTGCCGCCACCTTGGGCTATGTGAGAACCTCTCTCCCAACCAGCCAACCCCACCAGCAGCATCGACAACCAAAAAACCTCGAGTGTAAACAATACCTTGCCTTAAGTTCAAACACAGCATACCTTCCCGCTGAGCTCTGTGAGGGGCCAGGGGGAGTCCATCTTGAGGTATCTGGGCTTGTTCTACTAAGCCAGTCTCATTCTTCTGTATATAATCACCACAAGCAGAGTCGTTCTAGAAGAGAAGACAATGTGTTAATCTACAGCAAAGCAGAGAGTTTCTATGAGTCAAGTCCTGCAGTCTGAGTTACCATGACTAGACATTAAGGGTGGAGAGAAACCAAGTGTTTAGAGTCACAAGTAGTAGTATGTTTAATCTTTTCAAACACTTACTTTCCCAGCTATTTTGACACACAAAAATCAAATATTGCTAACTGGAGTTGCCAGTAGTGTCATTTTATACCAGGTGAACCAGAATCAAAATGATATATAAAGGGAATGGTACACTTTATGTTAATTTCCCAAGTAAGTGCACTGGTACTTTGTATGTTAATCACTACATAAAGTTTATTTACTGACTGGTTTAGTGACAGTCTATTAGGATGCTCTGTTAGGAAAAAGCGCTACCAACAGCACCATTAACACACACCAAATCGTTCTAAGAAACACTATGTATGGATAGCTTACCATTAAAGTCAAGTCACTCAGAAACTATTGGGAACCCTGACTCTGAGTCGACTCGGTCCATCACTAGTAACTATGGGTGTGCGCCCCAAAGATTGGATGTTTACAATAATAAAAAGCACACCAAGCTTACAACTCTCCAGAATTAAAGCAGTGTTATGTTATGTTGTTATTATAAGATGGTGGGTAAGCCAAAAACAAGAAAATAGCCCTGTCATTTCTCTATCCTAACACCTTATCTCCTCCTCTCACCCAGAACCTCAACAACACTCAAATACCACTCATATGAAGACCACTTGTCTCTCAAGAGCCAAATGCAGTTAATAACACATTGACTTTTCAATTGTGTAATGACACAAATAGAGGGCCTTAAACTTCCAAGGATCACGTAAGGTATATAATCCTGCTGTCTAATGCTCCAAACTAGTCTGAGTGTGGGGTTCTAGCTGACAACTCTACCTATGTGAATAAACTCCATTAATACTCTTGGGAACTAAGCCTTCCATCCACCTCCAGACACCAAGGCACCAGTAGTGTTTATAAAGCACCCTGTGATGAGGAAAGCACACATCTCCTCAGTGCCAATGGCTGAGACACTTGGCGTCACAGATGCTACTAATTATATTATCAATTTTTAACAATAAACTCATATTTATCCTAACTCAGATCATATAATTTTTCCTTGCAGCCAGCATTTGCCAGACAGGGTTTGCTAATTAAAAATTCAACACCTTTCTAAGTACTTTTAAAAAAATTAATAGCAACACAGTGCTGGCAATATGGCTCAATGGCAGAGTACCTGCTTAGCAAGTGCAAGGTCCTAGGTTTCATCTCCAGTACCATAAAAAACAAAAGCAGAAAAGAAGTGTTCCAATCTTCCCAAACAGCTATTACCTGAAAGAATCTTTCGGTTTCAATCACTTCTTTTTCTTTTTATTCCTTCCGGTTTTACTTTCAACTACATGTCTGTATGCATGGGTATGTGCACATAATAACAGGGGCCTGAAGAGGCCAGAGGTCTAAGACATCCCTAGAGTTACAGTGGCCCAGGTCCTCTGAAGGAGCAGTATGTACTCTTAACCACTCACCCATCTCTCCCACCCTTACTCCGTTTCTTATAGCAGTCAAAATACGATTTCAGTTTAAAACTATATACTTTCAAATGTAAACAAATGAAAAAATGCAACAAATTTCTATAAAGAAATGCAAATCGAACCACAATGAGATCACTTTACATCTAACAGAATGGTTAATGTCCAAAATAAGGGGAGAAGAGTTGAAGAAGTAGTATAATCAATGCTACCAAACACTCTAAAAAGAGTAAAGCAGCAAATGTTGTTACAATACCTTACCACAGTTAATTAACAACACTGCTTCCACGAGCATCATATTCAAACCACGGGGAAGTAGTTTGCTTCACAACCAAAATCACAAATCTGAAAAGTTAATTTTAAGAACAAAATTGTTGGCCATGGCGGCACACGCCTGTAATCCTAGCTGTACAGGAGGCTGAAGCAGAAGGAGCTCAGGTTCAAGACCAGACCAGCAACTTAGCAAGATTCTGCCCCAAAATGAAGTGAAATGGGCTGAATAATAAGTATGAGAGGGCCTATGCAGCAGCCTGTTTAGTAAATTAGGACCCAAGTCCACCAACCACAAAATACCTGCAAACCATTTCTTATCCCCAAGGCTTAGCAGTTTCACCAGTACTGTGAAACTGTTTCTAAAATTCAAAGAGCTATGAAGAACATAATTGTGGAGTTTATTATCACCAAATGGGAAAGGCTGTCAGTCATGCTGCCTCTGTCTGCACATATCACACACCATGACATTCAGTGGAGGAAAGATGCCATGATGTTTGATGTCACTGTCTATATAGGAATGACATCTACCTCCCCATTAAGTTCTGGTTCCCACCTTGTGGAGGAAATCAGCCAAGCAGAAGTTTCAGTTCTATAGCAACTATGACACAAGAGGCAAGGATAGTCTAATCTAAGCTCAACCAAAGGCAAAGTTTTTGAGAATTATCCCACAGCATCTGACACAAGCAAGTTCCAGATTAAGAAAAACACATCTTGTATCTTAATTAAGCTGTAACCATAAAATGGACACATCTCAGAACAGGCATGATATGGACGTCTGCTATGACTATGGAGTCTTTTTCTGGTGGCTTATTAACTGGAAATGTGGATCACAGATGATTCAGCAAGGGTGTGGCAGAACTGGCTACTTTAAAGCTTGACTGAAGAGTGTATGGGAGGTCATTTATGGACTACATATACTCTGCTCTAACAGTCCGCACTAGACAAGGCCACAACAGCTTTGTTATATGTATATTCTTAACATGATACTTGGGATAACAATGGCAAACTATGCAGGCTGGAGGGGAACAACATGGCGGGGAAACTGTCACTATGGGGGACTCTTTACACTTACTAACTGAAAAATTGGTGACCTTTGCTAGAGCAGGCCTGAGGCAGCAAACTCCACAAGAGCTGGACTGAGCCAGCAACCTGAGCCAAAGCAGGCCTGGGATGGTGAACTCCATGGGAGCAGGAGCAGATCCAGACCAGAGGCATTTGTGGAAGCAGGACTGGGACAGTGGCCTATGCCAGAGCAGGACTGAGACAGCGAGCTCCACAGGAGCAGGAGCGGATCCAGACCAGGGATATTTGCAGAGGCAGAACTGAGTCAGCCACCTGGGCCAGAGCAGACCTGAGACAGTGAACTCCACAGGAGCAGGTATAGGGAAGCAATTGCTGAGCCAGTGAGCCAGAGACAGAGACTGCTGTGGGTCATGGTGTGAATCTGGGACTTCTGAGGGAGTAGGCCTGAGCCAGGACCTCTGCAGGTCCAGGCATACCTGAGCTGAGGACCTCCAAGGGAGAAGATCAGAGCCAGAGGCCTTTGCAGGACCAACCCCAAGCCAGGGACCTCTGCAGGAGCAGATCCAGACCAGGGACATTTACAGAAACAGGATTGAGTTGGCAAACTAGACCAGAGCAGGCCTCAGCCGGCAAATTCCACGGGAGCAGAGCACACCCCAGGAGCACTGAGCGACCTCCAGGAACAGAGTGGCAACAGTGAACAACAGGGCAACTAGAAATGTGGCACTGACTGTACCACGAGGAACAACCATCTGAGCCTTGGATCCACTGGCACCTAGAAGGTTAGAAGACTGATCACCAGAATCACATTCAGCCCCAACCACACCCATTAGACGAAAAGATGAATAGACAAGAACACAGGCAACATCACAAAGAGCAACACAACACCAGTAAAATCAAGAGACACTACAACACCAAGACTTGAACAACCAAATATAGATGAAGTAGAAAAAAATGACCTAAAAAATGACTTCAGGAGAATGTTTCAGACTCTTAAAGAAGAAATGAGAAATTCCCTCAAAGAAATGGAGGAAAAGGCAAACAAAAAATTGAAAGACACAGGCAAATGCCTCAAAGAAAATCAAGAAAAAACAATCACATATGAAAGAAACTATTCATGACTTGAAAGCAGAAGTAGTGACAATAAAGAAAATACAGGCCAAGGGAATTATAGAAATAGAAATCATGAGAAAATGATCAGGAACCACAACTGCAAACATGAACAGCAGAATACAAGAGATGGAAGAGAGAATCTTAAGTGCTGAAGATACAATAGAGAAAATAGACTCACCAAAGAAAACATTAAATCTAAAAAAAGCTTAACGCAAAATATCCAGGAAATACAGGACACCATGAAAAGGCCAAATCTAAGAATAATAGGTGTAGAAGGGTAAGTTCAATTCAAAAGCACAGAAAATATATTCAACAAAATCATAAAAAACCTTGCCCAAACTAAAGAAAATTATGCCTCTAAAGATAAAGTTTATAGAAGATCAAATAGACTAGATCCCCAAAAGTCCCCTTATCACATAATAATCAAAATACTAAACATAAAATTAAAGAAAGAATATTAAGAGCTGCAAAAGAAAAGGCCAAGTAACATATAAAGGCAGACTTATCAGAATTACACCTGACCTCTCATTGAAGACAATGAAAGCCAGAAGGTCGTGGTCAAGCCTTATAAAGACATTAGAAGACCACGGATGCCAGCCCAGACTACTTTACCCAGCAACACTTTCAATCAACATAGAAGGACAAAACAAGATATTCTATGACAAAACCAGATTTGCACAATGCCTAGCCACAAACCCAGCACAACACAAAGTACTAGAAGGAAAACTCCAACCCAAGGAAGTTGGCGACATCAACAAAAACCAGACAATTGATGATCTCACAACAGCATATCCCAAAGAAGGGAAAAACACACAAATTAAAATTTACATCACCAACAACGAAAACTAACAGGAGACAGCAATCACTGGTCATTAATATCCCTTAATATAAATGGACTCAACTCACCTATAGAAAGACAGAGGCTAACAGACTGGATACGAAAACAGAATTCATCCTTCTGCTGTGTACAAGAAACACACCTCAACCTCAAAGACAGACATTGTCTCAGAGTAAAGGGTTGGGAAAATATTTCCAATCAAATGGACCTAAGACACAAGCAGGTGTAGCTATCCTAATATCTAACAAAATAGACTTTAAACTAAAATTAATCAAAAGAGACAAAGAAAGACATTTTATATTAGTCACAGGAAAAATCCATCAAGAGGAAATCTCAACAATGAAACACTTCTAAAGATTAAACTATACATTAAACCCACACACTAATAGTGGAGAGTGCAACACACCACTCTCACTACTGGAAAAGTTAGTATAATAAAAAAATTAACAGAAATAAGGGAAAACTAACAGATGTTATGACTCAAGTGGACTTAACAGACATCTATAGAATATTCCATCCCATCATAAAAGATTATACCTTCTCAGCACCTCATGGAACCCTCTCAAAAACTGACCACATACCTCAGCAAATACAAAAAAAAAAAAAAAAAAAAAAAAGAGGAATAACCCCATGTATCTATCTTATCAGATCACCATGGCTTAAAACTAGAATTCAACAGCAATACTAATTCCAGAAAACCCTGGAAATTAAACAATGCTCACCTGAATATCAATGGGTCAAGGAAAAAATAAAGGGAGAAATTAAAGCCTTCCCAAAATTCAATGGAAATGACCACACAACATACCCAGATTTATGGGACACAATGAAAGCAGTGTAAAGAGAAAAGTTCATAGCACCAAATGCCTACATAAAGAAGCTGGAAAAATCCCATACTACTGAATAACAGAACATCTGAAAACTTTAGAACAAAAAGAAGCAAACTCACCTAAGAGAACTAAAAGGCAGGAAATAATCAAATTGAGAGCTGAAATCAACAAAATAGAAACAAAGAAAACAATACAAAGAATCAATGAGACAAAGAGTTGGTTCTTTGAGAAAATCAACAAAATAGACAAAGCTTTATCCAAACTAACCAAAAGGCAGAGAGAGAATATCCAGATTAACAAATCAGAAATGAAAAGAGGGACATAACAACAGACATGGAGGAAACACAGAATCCTCAGGTCATATTCTGAAAACCTACACTCTACAACATTGGAAAATTTAAAGGAAATGAACAACTTTCTGGATAAATATCACTTACCAAAATTAAATAAAGACCAGATAAGCAAATTAAACAGTCCTATAACTGCTTAAGAAATAGAAACAGTCATCAAAAGCCTCCCAACCAAAAAAAGCCCAGGACCAGATGGTTTCAGTTCAGAAGTCTACAAGATTTTCAGAGAACTAAAACCAGTACTCCTCAAATTGTTCCACACAATAGAAACAGAAGGAAAATTGCCAAACTCTCTTTATGAGGCTAAAATTACCGATACCCAAACCACATAAAAATATTACTAAGTAAGAGAATTACAGACCAATCTCATTCATGAACATTGACGCAAAAATACTAAATAAAATAATAGCAAATCGAATCCAAGAACACATCAGAACCATCATCCACCATGATCAAGTCGGTTTCATTCCAGAGATGCAGGGATGGTTTAACATACAAAAATCTGTCAACGTAATCCACCATATAAACAAAATGAAAAATAAAAACCACATGATCATCTCATTAGATACTGAAAAAGCTTTTGACAAAATACAACATCCCTTCATGATAAAGATCTTGGAGAGAGCAAGGATACAAGGAACATACCTAAACATAATAAAGGCAATAATATACAGCAAGCCAACAGCCTACATCAAACTAAATGGAGAGAAACTCCCAGTGATCCCAGTGAAATCAGGAACAAGACAAGGTTGTCCACTCTCTCCATATCTATTCAATATAGTGCTTGAGGTCCTAGCTAGAGCAATAAGACAACAAAGGGAGATCAAGGGAATACAAATTGGAAAAGAAGTCAAACTCTCACTGTTTGCTGATGTGATAGTTTACATAAGTAACCCCTAAAATTCTACCAGGGAACTTCTACAATTCATAAACTTTTTCCAGTAATGCAGCAGGATACAAGATTAACTCGAATAAATCAGTAGCCCTCCTGTACACAGATGATAAATGGGCGGAGAAAGAAATCAGAGAAACATCACCCTTCACAATAGCCACAAATAGCATAAAATATCTCAGAGTAACTCTAACCAAACAAGGTGAAGACTTGTATAACAAGAACTTTAAATCTTTGAAGAAAAAAACTGAAGAAGACACCAGAAAATGAAAAGATCACCCATGCTCTTGGGTAGGCAGAATTAACATAGTAAAAATGGCAATCTTACCAAAAGCAATCTATAGATTCAACACAATGCCCAGCAAAATTTTTAACGGACCTTAAAAGAACTGTACTCAACTTCATATGGAAAAGCAAAAAACCCAGGATAGCCAAAACAATCCTGTACAATAAAAGAATTTCTGGAAGCATCACAATCCCTGACTTCAAACTCTACTACAGAGCTACAGTACTGAAAACTGACTGGTACTGGCATAAAAACAGACAGGAGGAACAATGGAACCGAATCAAAACCAGGATATTAATCCACACACTTCTGAACACCTGATTTTTGACAAAGAAGCAAAAAAAAAAAAAGAAAGCATATTTAACAAGTGGTGCTGGCATAACTGGATATCAACATGTAGAAATATGAAAATAGACCCATATCTATCACCATGCACAAAACTCAACTCCAGATGGATCAAAGACCTCACCATAAATCCAGCCACACTGAACCTCATAGAAGAGAAAGTGGAAAGTACACTTGAATTCATTGGCACAGGAGACTACTTCCTAAATATAACCCCAGTAGCACAGACATTGAGAGAAATAATAAATGGGACCTCCTGAAACTTAAAAGTTTCTGTAAAGCAAAGGACACAGTCAATAAGACAAAATGGCAGCCTACAGGATGGGAAAAGATCTTCACCACTCCGCGTCAGAGGGCTGATCTCCAAAATATACAAAGAACTCAAGAAACTGGTCATCAAAAGAACAAATAATCCAATAAAAATGGAGTACAGGCCTAGAGAACTCTCAACAGAGGAATCTAAAATGGCTGAAAGACACTTAAGGAAATGCTCAACATCCTTAGTCGTCAGAGAAATGCAAATCAAAACAACTCTGAGATTCTATCTTACACCTGTAAAGAATGGCCAAGATCAAAAACACTAATGACAACTTATGCTGGAGAGGTGGAGGGGTAAAGAGAACACTCCTGCATTGCTGGTGGGAGTGCAAGCTGGTACAGCCCCTCTGGATATTGTGGCAATTTCTCAGAAAATTAGGAAACAGCCTTTCTCAAGACCCAGTAATACCACTTTTGGGTATATATCCAAAGGATGCTCAACCATGCCACAAGGACATGTGCTCAACTATGTTCATAGCAGCATTGTTTGTCATAGTCAGAACCTGGAAACAATGTAATGCTCCTCATCAGAAGAATGGATAAGGAAAATGTGATACATTTACACAATGGAGTACTACACAGCAGAAAAAAATAACCACAGCTTGAAATTTGCAGGCAAATGGGTGGAGTGAGGTAACCCAGACCCAAAAAGACAATTATATGGACTAACTCATAAGTGGTTTTTAAACATAAAACAAAGAAAAGCAGCCTACAAATCACAATCCCAGAGAACCTAGACAACGAGGACTCTAAGAGATACTTACATAGATCTAATCTATATGGGAAGTAGAAAAAGACAAGATCTCCTGAGTAAATTGGGAGCATAGGGACCATGGGAGAGGGTTGAAGGGGAGGGGAGAGGCAGAGAAAGGAGCATAGGAAAAAGTAGAGCTCAATAAAAAAAATCAATATATAAAATCAATAAATATATATAATTTTTAATTATAGACATACACACACACACACACACACACACACACATATGAGAGAGAGGGAGGAGGACAAAAATATTAAGAATGTTGATACCGTGCCATGGGGAGGGGAGACTGAATGTGTTCAACTAAGCATTAAGGAAGCTGTAGCACAATAATGCTATTATAGAAGTTTATGGCGAGCAGTGGGAAATAAGGGCAGCAGGTTTTATCCGCAAATTGGCCTTGGTGTTTTCCTTGTGTAACTGTTCATGCTTCTGCTCCTTCAATCTAAATACTGCCAGCTATTAAGATGGCAGGTGTGCGGGTGGAAAACACTCTACATTGGACACAAAATGCCAAAGACACAGGAACCAAACAGTCCTCGGCTGTTCAAGGAAATGAGGAAGGAGGACCAAGGTTTGCTTCACTCCTGTGCCAATCGATACAATCCCCACAGCATGGTGTTTCGGAGTGAGGTGACAAGAAGAATCTTAGGGGTACAGAAGGACCTAGACATGCACACACCCCCTCCCTAGCCTACACCTATGTTCCATCTCCATCTGTACAATCATACCCCAGGAGAGGAGAGTGCACAACAAGATCAAGGAGTCCTAAGTAGGAAGCAGCCCAGGTCCCAGCAGGCCTTCTAGGCCCCTCAGCAGAGCCACAGCTTTACCTTCAGTCCAGGTGAGTTCTTGGAACCATGCAGAAATTTACAATTTAAGTGTGTGTGTGGGGGGGGGGGGGAGGTTGACCATGAAGCACAGGCAGTTAAATGTATGCAGCGCTGGGAAACTGTCTTCTCCTGAGTGCACACTTAGGCACACCCGTGAGTACAGCCACTTACCCCAGTGTAACTAAAGCAAGAGCTTTTCTATTCACCGTTGCACAGCTTCAGGTCGGGCTTGTTCTGAAGTGGGACTCTAAACACCACCACACCTTCCTCTTCAGGACCATTCAAAACAAAAACCAATTTTACTGTAGAAAACTATCCCAATTTTGACTGCATTAACAATAAGCACAAAAAGCTCACATTGACTTCTCCGAGTGGTCATTTCAGTGACCAAAATAAAGTTTTAACTTTCTAAGCACAAGCAAGGTATTTTCTGTTCCCCTTCCCCCCACCACACCAATCACAAACACTGAAGGAGATGCTCTGTATAGTCAATTACCCAAACAGTAAGACAACAGTTATAGTCAGGACCTCTCCTATTAGCAGACCATCACTTCCGGGTCTGCACCCATTTGTGCCTCTGTACAAATTAAGACCAAAAAACGAAAAAAAAAAAAAAATCACTGTTCAATGCTTCCAGTCTTAAAGCAATTCTTCTATATATTTGAAAGTCTAGGCTTAAGAAATTGTGACTGAGAAAATTATAATACATGCAATGCTGATAAAAAAAAAAATAAAGACAGATAATTTAAAGACCTAGCGAGGAAGGTCAATTATATAAGTTTTTAAAAATAGTATTTTAAAAAATAGTAGTAAGAGATCTAGAAGTACCGAAACTCCAAGAAAACGTACATGCTAGTCGAGTTCTGAATTGACACAGACTCTTGAGAACACTGATAACAAGGCTTTCCTGCTTTTATAGAGTTCTCTGCTCCTGTGATAATCTGGTTGTCTCTGTACGCGGGCAGTGTGAAAAGGAGGTGGAACCTCAGCGCTTGGGCCATTTCCTTTGGTACCTATGCTCTGGAGAATACCTGACCTTTGGTTCCCTACCAGCGGCTCAGTAGCAGTGTTTGGTGCTCATTCGGGAGTAGTTTATCTGAGGTCTCACTTTGGGTATGTTTCATCGGCACACATGTATGGGCACCATGTGTGCCTGGTACCCTTGGAGGCTAGAAGCGGGCATCTGATCCCGAAATTAGAGGTGGTTGTGTGTTGCCATGTACGTGCTGAGAATCAAATCCTAGTCCTTTGCCCCGTAAACTGCTCCTGGAGCATGCTTTCCTGCTCCTGCCCTCTCTTCCCAGGTGTGTGTATGTGTGTCTGTCTGTCTGTCTGTCTCTCTCTCTGAGATCTCTACCACACAAAAACCAACCTGTCCACAAGGAAGGCAGCGCAGGTGTGTGGTGGTCTTAGCCGGAGGAAGAGCACTTGCTTTCCTTCTACACCTGCATCCCAGGAGAAAAAATCACTGAATAGGAAACCTTGCGCTTTATTTTGGTAATTATCTGCTAACTAAAATAGTGACTACCTGATTGTAAAAAGGCTCTTCAAACAAGAGTTCTTATACCACAGCTGCTGCTTTTACTCTTTGCTGCAGCCAAGCAGACCAAACATTTGACATGAAGACATGGCTATTCCTGCTCCTCCCTCCACCTCAAGATGCTGTGCCACACCTGTTCTCCCCCCTTCCACCAGCCAGGAGGCAGACGCAGCTCAGATACTTGCTCCTAGAACAAGACCATCCAACAAGGGAAACCTCAGGCAAGTCCCACTCTCCGACCATCACTCGTCACAGCAAGATATATTCTAGCAATGCCTTAAAAGCAATACAAATATGTATTCCTGGTGAATTTTAAAAACAATTTCTATGCCAATGAAATAGCACACACCTATATTCCACACTCCTGAGGCAATGGAAGTAGGATTTTCAGTTTGAGGCAAGCCTGGGTTATGTGTGAAACGCTGTCTCAAAAACAATAAAACACTATTCTTTTCTACTGCCCTCTTACAAAAGTATTTTTGTGCATAATACAGCAACAGAATCCTGGTATCTAAACTTCTGGGTAGCTGCTTTCACTATGAACTCTGGTGGCACAAACACATTTCCTTGGAGAAGTAGAATTTGCTAAAACTCATTGTAGAGTTTTGTTTCTCAGGCTCCAACACAACTCAATTCACATAATCTGTATTTCAAAATGAGTAAAAATATTTGGTCAAAGACAATACAGCTAATTTACATGTTTACAGAAAAAGAAACAATTTTACAAGTTTTCCCCCAGTAAATTTTAGTAAATAACTCACAGCCACTTAATTTTGATGAGTTCAAGTGACACTAAGACACAGATCAAGTGTCTTAGTAGTTATATTTTAATCTTTTATTCAAATATTAGTACTATTTGTCAGGTCAAACAACCATGCTTCAAGCTCCAAGAACAACCACTATGGACTCCAGAGACAACCAATGCTTGCACCTTTAAAACCAGGCAGTGCATGTCATGAATAGTCTGGGTGCCTTTAGCGACTCCAACATGGGAGGATACATGTCTTTTCAATGAACTAATAATAAGGCTAATACCTCTCAAGCTACATGGGGGTTTGTTCCTAAGTCTTTACAGTTTACCTTCCTAATGACAGAAGAGACCTGTTAACGTCGGGTGTTTTCAGCTATTCTCCACTTACAGAACTCTAACAGAGCTACCCAGGTTTCCTAGGACACCGGCAATGGGCACTCCTACTGCCGTTCTTCGGCCTGTTTGTGGACTCATAGACAAGTTAATGGCAGTCTACTGCAGCTGGGAAGAAAATGAGATTTATGTGCAAGTCTCCTAAAAGGAACGCCACTACTGAAGTTTCAACAGAATGTAACACTACAGAATTGTATAAATCCCATCTTAAAAACTATGAATTGTCACTTCTAGGAGTAAAGCCACACGTGTACTTGTTTCTCTGGGGATAGCTTGTGGACTGGTCATCACGTCTAACAAAGCTCATGGCAAGACACTGCGCTGGCCCTGGTCACCTTCAGGCACAGAACAGAAAGCTGGCATTAAAGTACGTGTTCTACCCATAAATGTCATTGGCTTAAAAAATGTTAAACAAACCCGCTACACAGTTATTAGGTACAACTATAAAACTAGGTACAGTATTCTAGATCTGTATACTTTTCAAAAAATTAAGAGTTCATTTTTCTTTTCTTCATCCACTGAGGGCAGGTAAATATGCTTCCCTTGGTCACACACACTAATAAAAGACAAATATGGTTCCTAAGCAATGAGAAGCTGCATACCTGTAACCGAAGTTACTTCCGGGTCAATGGCATGCCCCCCACGAACCTCCCCTTTACCGGGCCCACGTGGTTCTCCACCTCCACCACCAAGCCAGGCCGAGGCTCTGGTCCCGGGCGGGCCAGCCCTCGTCACGTGGGCTGCGCGGCCGCCATCTTGCCGGGCGGAGGAGGGGCGGCCCAGCTTGGCCGCTGTCGGTGGGCCGCGACCGCGCTCCCGAGCAGCCGGCGCTCCAGCCTTCTCCGGGCGGAATCCCCCCCGCGCCCTACCTTGCGAGTGCTTAGGTCATCGAGGGCCTAGGACAGCTGGGCTGGACCGCGGGACGGGCACTAAAACAGCTCACCTGCCCCGCAGCCGCAAGAGCGACAGCCCGAGGGCAGCCAACGCTGGACTGTCAATGCCGAAACGAGCGTCAGCGGGAGGGCTAGGAGACCACTCCGAAACTCCCCCGCCTCCAAAGGTGGGATCTTCCTAGTTTCATAAGACATCAACGGTTTGTTCATCAATCCTGAACAGCTGGGAAATATGCTCAGCATGCCTAAGCAAGTGCTAAGCAACAGCGCCAGGGTCGTGTGTAGTACTCACAAATCCCTGCAAGATTTAAGTCCCTGCTCCCACTTCCCGAGAAGAGATGGCGTGCTAAAATTAATGGCAGCTTGCCCAATGTCTGCCCACTCTCCCCAGCATTCACTGGTGGCCAGAAAAGGCCATGCACTGCAGGCAAGAAAAAAAAAATCTCATTCCTCTGATTAGCACATACCTATCCCCTCAGTCTGCTTTAGGACACTCACCTTAAAAGTAAGGGAGGAGACTCCTGACAGTTAAAATTCTGTAGTGACTACCCACGCTGGTGTAGTACGAATGGAATCATGTAAACTGTCCCATTGTGAGCATTTTCATCAGACCAAATTCAAGGTTATCCTTAGTCACAAGAAAGCGTGTTAAAACAGGTGCACACTGATCTTGAATTCATGCTTTCTTCTCTAAATTTTACAGCTCACTGGCGTACCTTTCCAGGTCTATTTCGTGAGTAGGCTGAAGGCTGAATTAAGCTTTCATCATCATTACACACTGTATGCTGGTAGTAGACACTACAAGATGGAATGAGTTTATAATCACCAAGAAAATGCAAAGTACTAGCTTTACTACATCTGGATTTTTAAGGTTTATAATAAAACATTAATTTGTCACTTCACTCCGCCTAGGTTATCTCGAAGGCCCTTTGTGATTAATCCTAAATGCCCTGGGTCTTTGGGTATATCCAATCAGCAGTGAATCACAATGCTCAATTTGAGTTCTGGATACTGGATGATTTCAGACACATGGTTAACTTTCAAGCAAGGAGGGAAGGGAAATCTCCCTTCTTAAAGTGGAAAAGCCTGACATCCTAATCAATACCTTTCATAAGACCTGATCCACAAAAATAAGCTTTTAATCTAGTTTTACTGCAACTGAAACCTATCCCCATCCTCCATTAAATCACTGTCCTTAACCGGCTCACTGGGCCTAGTTAAACTGCTTTCAAAAATTCCGTAAAAATTCTTCCATTTTTGCTACAAGTGGATTCCTATGTACTAAATATGTGTTTAAATAACTCTTTTAGACACCGTTAAGGCCTAGAGTAAAGACCTAAGATTATCAGCCCCAACTCTGGAAGCAGAAGTCAAGCCCCTTAGGAAAGCTTTTCGTAGTTAGAGGCTTGGCCAGGCGATCCCAGGCCTTTTACCCAGATGACCAGTGTTAGGTCAGTCAATTCATAGGTCTCCATAGATTTTCTTCTGAGAATACAAAGTTCTCTAAGTAGAAGCCAAAAGACTTACTCGAACTTTTTTAACTGGCGCACACTAAGCATGAAAAGTCCCTTATGGCATAGACAAGGAGGAAGGCGACTATAAGCAGGCTGACAGACTAGGAAACGGCCCACCTACGGCTAGACTGCGGCTGACAGGCCCTTCTAGCGCTTCCTTTTTCCCTTGCACCTACTGCCCACAATGCTCAAAGCCCAAAATGTCCCACAAGCCTCCTCATCCGAGGTCTTGGGTAAGAGAGCTCCCCGTCTTCCGTGGCAACTCGTGCACGTAGAGACTTCTAGAGCATTCTGTTATGGCGGGCGGCTTGTTTGTGTATGAGGGTGACTGGAGCAGAGTCGCCCAAGAAAACGAAGAGGTTAGCCGTGGCGAGAGCCGTGGCGTGGTTATTCCGGGACACCTACACGAGGCTGGGGTCGGAGCTGGATTCGGGGGCCTCCGAGGGCGGGGCCGCTGGTTCGCACATCCGAGCCTTACCTGGGCCCTGGAGCCCGCAAAGTTGCACGCCTCCACCTCCGTGTCCTCGGGCTCCACGCGGAGCGCGCTGCGGAGCCTCTCCAGGTGCTCCCTCAGAGTGACCCGCTGGTGGAAGGAGAAAGCTGGGTGCAGCGAAGCCATGGTGAAGAGCAGCAGCAGTTCCTCCTGGGCCCTGAAGCCAAGCCCGCCTCCAGTCCCGAGATCGACGCAGCCGCCGCCTTCCGGGCAGAGGCCGTCCTTCTTGGCGTCCTGCTCGCCATCGCCACCCGGCTCGTCCTCCACGCTGCCACGCGAGCCCTCGGCTCGAGTCGCGCGCAGGCTCCTGAGCACCGCGTCCACCTGGGGCAGGAGGCGGTGCAGGCGGCCGGCGGCCTCCCGGTTCTCCGAGCCCAGCAGCGCCAGGTACACGATGAGGCGCGAACGCACGGCGGGTTCTCTGAAGTCGGCCAGCGACCCTGGGTCAGAGAGGCCGTTGGCCTTGGCCTCGGAGTCGCGCAGGTAGTGGTAGTCCTTGCGCGCCAAGTCCTCCAGGCACGAGCCGAGGAAGCGCAGCTCCAGCGGGTTGCACAGGTCCAGCAGCCCGCACATGAACTCCAGGCGCTGCGCCGAGCCCAGCACCAGCCCGAACCACTCGTACACCCGCTCCTGCTCGCGCAGCGCCGCCGCGTGCCCGCCGCCGCCCGGCATGCCCGCGCCCGCCGTCGGCCCGTCAGCAACAGGCGGCTCGAGCCCCCGGGGCGGCGGCGACGGCGGCGGCGGCGGAGGGGGGCCCCGCGACAGGCCCGTGGGCGGCGGCGGCGGCGGCGGGCGGCAGTCGCGGCGGCGGCGCGGCGGCGCCTTTGCGCCGGGCCGCGCGTCCGCCTCGGGCTCCTCCGCGTCGGGTGGCGGCTCGCTGGGGTGCGTCGACTTCGGCGGCAGCTTCATCCTCAGCATCCTCGGCTAAGGCGGCGCGGACATGCGAGCAAGCGAGCGGGGGCGGCGGGAGGAGCAGAGAGCCCGGGCGGCGGCGCGGCGGTCAAGAACGCTGCCCCTCCATGCCGCCGGGGCGGGGCGGTTCGGGGGCGGGTCTCGCCGGCGAGGGGGGCGGTGGCCGGCCAGCGTCGTCGTCCCGGGCCGGAGGCGGGGCGTGCCCGCGACGGCTCCGCCCCTGGCCGCCGCGCCTGCTGGGGAGCCGGTGCGGGAGGAGCAAGCCGACCAGCGCGTCCGTCTTCCGCCTCCTTCTCCGCGTCCGCACTGGGCAGGCGGCGACGGCCTGAGCGGTTCCTTCTCGAGCCAGCGGGGGCACAGAGGCTTGGAGAGGAGGAGGAGCTGCGGGGCTGGGCGGAGACGCTGGCGGGCTCCGCGCACTGCACCCCAGCCAATCGACGTCCAGAGGCGGAGTGACGTAAGCCCTCCCGGGCGCCTCCCTCTCGGAGAAGCCACGCCCAGGTCCTGCAAGATTGCAGGGCTCCGGCGGCTCCCGAGCGGTCCTATTGCTCGGTGGGTTCCAGCGGGCTGGGGACGAGGCTTGGGACCTTGTGACCGCGGCGGTGGTGAGCCCGGTCGGGAGCGGCGATCAGCGGGTTGGCTTTTCTTGAGGGATCTGGCCCCTGTCCTGGCTGTTGACCATCTCTCGTCAGCCTCTGCCCGGGAGCAGGACCCACACGGGTTCCCAGCCTCGGCCTCCTGGTGGACTTGGCGAATCTCAGCCCCTGCAAATTCTCACTTTCTAAAACTTTACCTTAACCGTCGGTGTGGACGCTGGAACGCGGATCCGAGAGCTGGGCTGCCTTGCGAAGCAGTCTGGGGAGGCGAGCGCCGCGCTCAGGCTGGCTGCAAGGTGTTGATTTGGACCGGCTACCGGGCGGAGGGACCTTACCGTTGGGGGTGCCTGAGCCTAATGGTTGCTTATGGCTTGCAAGGTTCCGTTTAAGAACACCCTCCTGCCCCAAGTCTATGATTTTTCAGAAACATTTATTGGCTGCGTTTTTGTTCCTATCCACGAACATTGGAAATCCTTGTTCTGGTGTGAGTTTTCCATAACTCAAAGAATATAAGATAGATCTAGACAAGGCTTTTAACTTTTTAAGTAATACTACGTTTTTAAGGTTTGGAGTCCTCTAATGTGTCTCTTTAACGGTGATGTGTATATACATTTACATACATACACACATCATATATATATATATATATATATATATACACACACACACACACACACGTATGTATATAACCCTGCTCTAAAAACCCATCAAGGGGCTTTGAATCTGCTTAGAGGCTTCGGAGCCATCCTCCCATGCTATCTCTCTGGTGCTGGGGCCTGAACTCCCCTCAGAGTTCCTGCCATGCTGTCTGTCAGCCCCATGGCTGTAAATAAATCTTGTGGCCTTGAGGGGGGAATATCAGGAATTTTTTTTAAAAGATTAATAAAAAAGCATTTTTTAAAAAAAAATCCCTACTGTTTTTAAATTAAGAACTCATACTATATAGCCTTAGTAGGGGCGCAAGGAAAGGAAAATGCAGTTAATCAGAGTGCAGGGACACCTACAGGGTAGAATCGTGATTATCTCGTAGCTCTGCAACTTTACCATTCCCAACAAACCTGAATTAACCCCGAGTCAGCTTCAGTGACAAAACTGGGAAATGGAGAATCACGCAGCACATCTTAAGGTTGTCAGGAATAACCAAAAGCTATCCTGGCATGTAATTCTCTGTTCCCTTGAGCTTCTTGGGTATAACTTAAATGCAGTAAAATGTCGACTTCAACTAACAACTGTCCTCCAATCTACTATTCGTGCTTGGTCTCTGGGTCACATTTCTGAAGCTTAGGATGGGGTGCTTTAAGTGACGAATAGTGTGAGACCCCCCCATGCACACACTGCTTTGGATGCCTTGTGTAATGAGCAAATGCTGGGCCTCCAAATCGAGTTTTACATGTGGGCAAGGCTTTGCATTTTTTACATCTTTACATTTTCTTTGGCATCAAAAAGCTACTTAGTATCAACTCCCAAAGCCCAATCCATGATTTCATCAGAGTTAAATTTGCAAGTAGTAACAATGACTTTCATCTTTCTAGCTTTGGCCAGCATTAGAAAACACAGTTGATAATAACAGTTAAAAGTAGCATATACGATAGTTTAATGATTCAGGTTATCCTCCACCGGCTTGAGGATTTTCTCCCCATGGGGTGTTTCAGGGCTCTCTCTCTCTCACCCCGGTAAAAGTGTTTCTTCTGCCCAGTGATAATAATAGAACACACTGAGCAAGAGTGAAGGGTGGCTGCCATGCTTGTAAGGGATAGCCCAGGGCAAAAGAGGAGTGTGCTCATGGGGAAACTACCCAGGTGAAGCTAACGACACTGTGGAAACATATTCTCCCACTTGGTTGCAAAGACCTGCTCTAAATTCCCAGGTATTTTATGCTCCAGGCGTAATCAGGTCAGATGGGATATGGTAATGGTGAGTGTGTGGTTGTGATGGTGGAACTTGTTTGTCAGAGACATGTTTCTGAACCAGTCGTTCAGGATAATTCTTCAGGGCTGACTGAAGGGGAAAGACCTCCCTTATGGTGGCATCCGGGTAGGGGAGGCAGCATCTGCCAGAAAGTAACCCAGATAAAAAGTGGTCAGAGGACCGCTACCTGCCTGCCTTTCCTGCGTCTCAGTGAGAGCATCTCCTCTGCTCCTGCCACTGCTGCTGTCTCCTTCCCTGACATCTGAGTCCAGTTTTACCCTTCTAGTGGGAACTGGGGACCAGCAGCTCTCCAGGCATTCTAATTGCCAGATTGGGGCTGCTGAGGAATGTGTCTCTGGACTGAGAAGCTACTTGCTTCTTAGCCTCTCCAGCGTGGAGACAGTTGTTAACTACCTGGTAATGCCATACTGTATAAGCCAGTCCAATAAATCTTTTAGTACACATTTTATTGGTTCTGTTTCTCTGGAGAACCCTGACAAATAGAAGGAGTTAGCCCCTGAAAAGCAGTTTTCAGGTCACAAGGTGTTATTACGTCTTGTCCTTAAGTTGCTCCTGATATTCATTTAGTGTGACATGAAAGTGCTATTAGTTTTTAACATTTAAGTGTATACGGAGACTGCTCATTTGTTTCCTGGCCACCCAGACATGAATAATCACATAGAAACTATATTAATTAGAACATTGCTTGGCTCATTAGCTCAGGATTTATATTAATTAACTCATATCTTTTTGTTGTTGTTGTTGTTTTTGTTTTTTGTTTTTTGTTTTTTTGTTTTTTGGAGACAGGGTTTCTCTGTAGCTTTGGAGCCTGTCCTGGAACTAGCTCTTGTAGATCAGGTTGGCCTCGAACTCACAGAGATCCACCTACCTCTGCCTCCTAGTGCTGGGATTAAAGGCCACCACCCCCCTGGCTAACTCTTACATCTTTAATTAACCCATCTCTATTAATCTGTGTATCACCACGAGGCTGTAGCTTACTGGTAAGGGTCTGGCATCTGTTTCCTTTAGCAGCTACATGGCATCTCCCTGACTCCACCTCCTCTCTCTCTATATATCTCTTTTAACCTGGCTATATTCTGCCTTGCCATAGGTCAAAGTAGCTTTATTCATTGACCAACAAAACAAACACATATACAGAAGGACATCCCACATCATCTCCCCTTTTCTGTCTAAATAAAAGGAAGGTTTTAACACAGTAAAATTACATATAACAAAACAATATTATTAAGCAAGAATTAGTCTTACAATATTTTGTCTATTTACATTTATCAAATTAAGGAAAATACTCTATCATCTATCCTATCTTTGTGAGTCTAAAGTTTTATATCTAATTTATTCTTTATCACAACTAAGGAAAACTATAACTCTCTGTCTTCAACTCTTCAAAGACCCCAGAAGGATATAATATTACCTAAATAAACAGGAAGTACATTGTAAGCAACTTCCAAAGTTCTAGAAGTGACAGAGACATTTCGCTGCCTGGACAGTCTCCCAAAGTTCTTCTGTATTGTTGAGGCATCCATCTTCAGCCCACAGGCCCATAGTATCCAGCAGACTTTTCCATGAAGAAGGAAATTTGAAGATCTGTTTTACCTTATAATGTTGAAGTTCATTAGTCACTTTCTTCTGTCTCCTGCAGAATCTCTGGCAGTTTCTTTCATGAATCAGGAACCCAGAAGGGCTGTTTCACCTTCTTTAGGAAAGTTCAGCAGTCATTTTTTTTTTATTTTTTTATTTTTTGGTTTTTTGAGACAGGGTTTCTCTGCAGCTTTTTTAGAGCCTGTCCTGGAACTAGCTCTTGTAGACCAGGCTGGCCTCGAACTCACAGAGATCCGCCTGCCTCTGCCTCCCGAGTGCTGGGATTAAAGGCGTGCACCACCACCGCCTGGCGAGCAGTCATTTTTTTGTGGGTCCTGCATGTCCAGTTCATACAGCATAACATCAAGCAGTCCAGGAAAGAGCAGTTTCTTGCCCAAATGGTTAGCCTTGTCACATTGAAGGTAAATTCCATAACATGTTTCTTCAATACCCATCAACCTCTCTGAAGTAAACTGGTACTTCCAGAAGCAGACATGTCTCATTGTCAAAAAAAAGTCTGAGTTCTTTTAAATACCATATTCTGTAGGTCTTGGAAGCATTGAAGATTATCTAGAAAACCAAACTAACATAACTACAAGTTTGATCATTATAAATGACTATTAATCTGTAGTTTTTAATTATACATCACATTTTTTAATGAGCTGCATAAATATAATAATGCCTTAGACAAGAGTAGAAATATACATATAACAAAATGGTTGTTAAGTTAGTATTAATAGTTCCAGGACAGGCTCCAAAGCCACAGAGAAACTCTGTCTCGAAAAAAAAACCAAAAAAAAAAAAGTTAGTATCAATAAACGAAGATCCCCTATTGTAAAGTATTCATCTCTATATCATTGCTCCCATATTATTATTATTATCTTTTAGAAATTGACTGGGACCATCTAACTATACCCAATTCCTTTTAAATAAAAACAAACACTTAAATAAACAATCATTAGGGGAATTGGGCATTGTTTTCTTCAAACCGCGTCTTGTTGTTTTTTGGGCTGTAGGAGGAGAGAGCTGCTTGTTGGTTCCCAGCCTCTTAGCCCCCAAATAATCACACAGAAACTGTATTAATTAAATCACTGCTTGGCCCATTAGCTCTAGCTTCTTATTGGCTAACTCTTACATATTAATTTAACCCATCTCCATTAATCTGTGTAGTGCCATGTGGCTGTGGCTTACCAGGTAAAGTTCCCAGCATCTGTCTCTGGCAGTGGCTCCATGGCTTCTCTCTGACTCCATCCTTTTTTCTCCCAGCATTCAGTTCTGTCTTCCTCCGCCTACCTAAATTCTGCCCTGCTATAGGTCCAAAGCAGTTCCTTTATTCATTAATGGTAATCACAGCATACAGAGGGAAATCTCACATCATTGGGCAAAGTATTTTTAGGGTTCTTGGAGACCTTTCAGGGGTCCTTGTTCCATCAAACCACATTAGCCTGGAAAGAATCCACTGGTTCTCATCTTCTGTGGAAACAAAAGGAGAACCTCTTTTCCAAAGCAACAAATCCTTAGACTCAAATTTTGAAGTCAAGATACCTTTATGTTGGTTTAACTTAGCAGTCTCCAGAATCAAATGTCTCTCTGCAATCAAAAAGTTCAAAGAAAACACAATAATCTATGTAATCCAGATTCTCTCTATATATCCCATCTTTATATAGCTTATTTTTCTTTACTCCTGTAATCTGTGACTGCCTGTATTCTTTTACTTTTACTGTCTCTTTAAAGACTTTGTTTATTTTTAAAAACTATTTTTTGTAACTCTCTGTACTCTTTTTCTTCTCTCTCCCAAGCCTACATACATTTTTTAAAAAACACACTATGACTTGTTCAGAGGTTTATTTCTGTTTGACTCTGTCCTTATTGTTACATATCTGTAATAATTTTCTGACCAGGAGTGTCTTTTTTTTTTTTTATTGCTAAGCAAATGTGGCTGGACCAGCTTGGCTGTTTGCTTCACTGAGTCCAACATGGCAGAGGCATGTTCACTGCCCTGTGAGCCATGCTTACCACCCCAGCGTCAGGGATGCAGCAGGTGTAGCATGTTGCTCACAAACCCCATTCGAGTGCTTGGCCCCTGGAAAGAGCCAGAGCTATTTGTGCTGCCAGCACGAACCAGGAAGCCATTTCTTAAAGGAGCCGTGCCTCTGCTTGCAGCCTGCAAACAGGGCCTGTCTGGCAGAAAAGTGTGGCTACCAAGAAGCTGTGCTTGGCTCCCATTTTTGTGGGTCTAGAAGAACTTTTTTTTTTAAGCTTTCTTAGGCTTTATGTGGATGTTCATTCTGGAACGTTGGTTATAATTTTGTAAAAGGAGACTGCTTGTTCATCTCCCGAATAGTCACATAGAAACTATATTAATTACAACACTGCTTGACCTATTAGCTCAGGATTCTTATTAACTAACTGTTATAACTTAAATTAACCCATTTCTATTAATCTGTGTATTACCACGAGACTGTGGCTTACTGGCAAGGGTCTTGTGTTTGTCTTCTTTGGCAGCTACATGGCATCTCCCTGTCTTTGCCTACTCTCCAGTCTGGCTATATTCTGCCGGCTATATTCTGCCTTGCTATTGGCCAAAGAAGCTTTACTTATTAACCAATAAAAGAAAAACATATATATAAAGACATCTCACTTCATTCAAGTTTGTATTTCTCTGCAATAAGAAACTTGGCTTTAATTGAAGGTTTTACTTTGAATTTGGATGCTAGCAATGATGAAAGGAACTTTTAAATCCCACCTTTTACAATTGGATTACAGCTAGTAATTTTACCCAAACCCCAAATAGCTGAGTGGTTCAGAATAAACCAATATACTTGACATTGTCTGCTCTATAAACGGATGTATGGGGTCTGGATGGTTCAGCAGTTAGGCGTGTGCACTACTCTTGCACAGGACCCAAGTTTAGGAGTTTGGTTCCCAGCAACCTCATCAGGAGACTCACAACTGCCTGTAACTTCAGCCCCAGGGGATCTGATGCCTGTGTCCTCCACGTGGACTATGCTCACATGCACAGACATATATGTACCTGTAATTTAAAGGACTGTATGTTTAAGCACTCTACCTAGCTAAAAGTAAGATATTATCCAAAGCACCCAGTCTGACTCATATCTAAAGTCATGTAAATCAAGAATATTGAACTACTGATCTTCTAACATGTTTCTTCTTCCACTGGATATTTTTTTAAAGACTTGTTCTCACTATGTAGTTTGGCTGGACTTGAATTCACAAATAGTAGGATTATAAGTGAGTCGCCAAGCACACTTGGCTAGGATGTAAATGTCAATTGACTGGCCATGTATATTTAACTTCATATTTTACCAGCTGTTAACCTGCTTCTTCCACTTACCACATGTTAGATGTTTCTAAATGATTATGAAATGAACAGATGAACGAACAGTAAAACAGATGTAAAGTCCAGAAGTTTCTCAGGCATGTCTAACAGGAAAGACAAAACGTACATACCAGCACCTTCAGGCCAGGCCTCAGGTTCTCCTTTACTCTCTTTGCCGAAGTTGTGTGTCTACCCTTGGTCAATTCCTGGGTCCAGGAAAGTGGAGTAACTTTCTTCAGAATTATAAGGATCCCCAGAAAAGACAGCAAGGATTGTCGCCAAAGGAGGAAAGGAAGCAAATTCATATGCCAATGTCACTTTAGCCTCCCCTTTTTATCATTTAAATTGTCATAAAAGTATATTTCAGAAATAATTCTCTATTTAACCAGGTCCACTCAGCATTGTACCTGGATATTAATTTTAAAAATATAATTGAAAAGTTGATCAAAAGATCTTGAAAATAATACAAGCCAATTATTTTTTGAGATACATCTTAAAATTACATATTAAAATTTAAAGGTAACTTTTTGTCAGGGTTTCAAAACTACAAGGCAGTTGAGAAAAAAATCACAAGTATTGTTTCTGTGGTGGTATTGTCAGTGGTAGCATGGGACTCTGTGTCCCACTGTGGTGGAAGATACCCTTGCAGGAAGCCTAACCTTGAACTGAAATCTGAATCCCTGAATTTTTTTATTCTGTTTGTGAGAAGGACAACTCGACCAGAATAACTATGTTCTCACATACTATAACTTTAGGGGAAATTAAATCTGTGATCTTTGACTGTTGAGAAGTAAACTTGATTCTAAACTGGTTTGGTTTGGAAAAGCTCGTAAAACTACTGATTTCTGTTAGGAATCCACAAATCTAAAATTCTGCTACTTAGTTTGAAATGAGTCATATCACAGGGCAGATGAACTCGAACTTACTGAGTCTGGGAGACTTTGAGTGTCAACACTAATGCAATAATATTAATAGATTTTAAAACATCTAGCCCATGGGAGTAAAGGAGGAGCAGGCACTGGGAAAGGCAATCACAGATAACATTTTGTAATTGTCATTATTGTGATTATTGGTTCACCATCACCTCAGCTAAAAACAGAAAAGGACTAGAGAGAAGGCTCAGCCGCTCAGAGCACTTGTGCTTGCAGAAGGCGCAAGCTCAGTCTCTGTCATCCAATGGCAGCTTACTTGTCTCCATAACTTCTGTGGAAGCCTCTGATGCCCTCTTCTGACCTCCGCAGGCACCAGGCACATGCAGCACAGACGGACATAGCAGCAAAACATTTGCATAGATAAGTAAATCTAAAAACTATTTTAAAACAAAGAAAATAGATTTTATGGGACTAAATCTAAGGAATGCCATCAAAGCCAGGACGTGACAGATAGCGTTAGCAACAATGGAACCTCTAATATTTATTTTTTTGTCATGTCAAGCATGCTACTAGAAATACACATATCTTATATTTTTGTCAAAATATGTAAAATGAATCTAATTGTGAGGAAATAAGATTAACTTAGACTTTGGGACATTATTTGGGATCACCTCAATATTTTAAAATATCAACACCATCAAAGCAACTATAGGATACTCTTCTAGATGAAAGGATTCTCAAGAGATATAACAATTGATTTTATTGGTTCCTTAGATTTTAAAAACCTAAAAGACATTTGGGGGTAATTAGGTAATTTGACTATGAGCTTATTAAACACTTTTGCCACAATACTGACTTTATCAGGTAAAGTGATAACATGGTGGCTTAGAGGGAAAAATCTCTCTGCAAGAGAGATATGCAGAAGCACGAAAGGTCGAAATGCTGTGGTACGTACAATTTATCTTCAGATAGCTCAGGAAAATAGTAGAAAAGGCAAAGTAAATGCTATAAAACATTAACTCAATCTAAGAGGGGTAAAACAATGTACTGTTTCAGTATTCTGTCGGCATGAAGTTTTTCAAAATAAAATGGAAAAATTAGAGATCCCAAAGGATTTCTGAAAACTGCATGAGGCCGCACACCATGTCCACACGATTCAGTCACTAACAGTCCATGTGATCATAACACGGCGGGACCCTTCCTACCTTAGGACACTTAGGAATGTCATTGCTGTTGTAACAGCAACACAAAGCATTCCCGACTTGTTTGTGATGATTCTGGTGTAATAAGCCTGTGGTGCTGCTCACCACACGAAAGGGTAACACATGTATGCAGCGTGCCCAGCGCTTGACGATGATATAAGTGATTGCTCCTGTACTGTGCTTTGTCGTTACTTTGGAATGCCCTACTTACACATAAAAAGAGTACCGTGACACACTCGCACCGGACTCACACTTATTGTGTATCTTGGTTGTATTAAGAAGCCATCTGAATGCATTCCGTGGCATGCAGACAGCAACATCAGCTAGCCATGCATTTCTCAGAATATTATCTCTGTTGTTAAGTGTGCTTTGCCACAGTATACTATATGCAAGTACAGTTTAACACATACAAAGTTGTTTAATTAACTGATTTTCTAAATGGCACAAAACATTATCCAAAGTCCCTTCAAAACTAAGATACAAGTTTTGTAAAAAGGTTTAAAAGCAGAGAACTGTTTTTCTGAATGTGTTACCTCAAGTTATTGACCTTTTAAAACCTGTAGGGAGTAAAGCTTGTCAGACCAACTGGTCATGGCTTGCAGACTCACCAGGTGTCCCAAGAATACGTTTGTCAACTTGTTACAAGGGAAACCTGAGACAGAGCCAAGTCCAAGCAAGGTCACCCTCAGCAGAAACCTTAAGGGAGGCTGGAGAAAAATCATAGCACGCAAATGCCCAGCCGAGTGCTGAGTGGCTGCCATCCTGTTTGGACTAGCAGAATTAAATTATCTTCATTAGCTGAAAGTCTTATCTGCCTTCTTTCAAAAGAGATTCAGGAGGCTGCTTGTCATCTGAAGCCAGGAAAGTGGACAGCGTGTACATAGTAAGGTAGATTGTAACATGAGGGCCTGCTTGGTGGGGTTTCTGTCCTGCCCAGTTCCCACAGCCTGTAAGCCCTCAAAGAAATCACACAGAAGTCTCCATAAGCTATAAACTGTCCCATTAGCTCAGGCTTCATATTAACTCTTATAACTTATATTTGCCCATTATTCTAGTACATGTTAGCCACATGACTCAGTACCTTTTTCAGTGGGACAGGTCACATCCTGCTTCTTCGGTGTCTGGACAGGACTGCCCAAAGAGCTTCCTTCTTTCCAGAATACTCCTGTTCTCATTGCCCCATCTCTACTTCCTGTCTGGTTTTCCCAACTATACTTCCTGCTTGGCTATCAGCCAATCAGTGTTTATTTAAGATATAATTGACAGAATATAGATGATTGTCCCACACTACTTCCCCCTCTTTTTTTTAAACAAAGGAAAAATATCCATAGTCCCATTTTGGGGGACTGATGCATAAACTGGCATGCAGTACCCACAGAGAGATGACTGCTGAACTTGCCTAAAGTTGAGATGGTCCTTCAAGGTTCCTGCTTCATGAAAAAGTCTGCAAGACATTCTGCAGGACACAGAAGAAAGTGACTGACAAACTGCCATTATAGGCAAAACTGTCTTTAAAATTTCTTGCTTCATGGAAAAGACTGCTGGATACTATGGGCCTGTAGGCTCAAGATGGATGCCACAACAGTACAGAAGAACTTTGGGTGACTGTACAGGCAATGAGATGTCTCTGTCACTTCTAGAGTTTTGGGAGTTTCTTACTTCTCGTTTACTTAGGTAATATATCCTTCTGGAGTCTTTGATGGAGTTGAAGAATAGATAGATAGTTATAGTTTTCTTTTGTTATGATAAGATAAAATAGATATAAATATTGTAACTAAATTTTTCTTGATAGCTGTTTTGTTATATATAATTTTACTATGTTAAAGTTAAAGCCTTCCTTTCCTTTGTAAACAGAAAAGGGGAAATGGTGTAGGAGGTCCTTCTGTTTGTGTGTTGCGTTCATTGGTTAATTAATAAAGAAAGTGCTTGGCCTGATAGGGCAGAACTTAGGTAGGTGGAGAAGACAGAACTGGATTCTGGGAGGAAGAAAGCAGAGACAGGGAGAACCGCCATGGAGCTGCCAAAGTCAGACATGCTGAATCTTTCCCAGTAAGCCACGACATCATGGTGAACACAGATTATTAGAAATGGGTTAAATCAAGATGTGAGAGTTGGCCAATGGGAGGCTGGAGTTAATGGCCAAGCAGTAATTTAATTCATACAGTTTCTGTGTGATTATTTTGGGTGTAAGCTAGCTGGGTGGGACAGAACAAAGGGCCCGTGCTCCCTTCAACAGTAGATGGCACACACCTCAGTGTGGACAGCTCCTACATCCATGGATATAACTTTCTGTCCCTGTAAACACCCACTCTGCTCTGGAGAAGAGTTCCTTCTTTTTGTCTGTCTTTTACTTTCACGAAGAAGTATCTTTCCTCTGTCAAATCTTCACACTGTGATTCTAATTCAGAATCAGTCTTGACTAAGATTCCAGTGTCCCTGTGAGTTACTTTGAGCAGTGGAGGCAGCCTTGTGACCTATCTTAGCCACAGGGATACTCCCATATTGGAATTGAATAGCATCTTGTTTTACAGATTTTTCTATGTAAGCCAAAGTGACCATTCCCTCTAAGTACCAACTGGGGTAAGTCACATGGCCTTAGTGATGACGCAGGCTGCTGTTCATATTCTTTCAAATTATATAGCATAGTAAATAATATTGATCCCAAATGACACTATAACAATACCCAAGTTAGAACAGGCTGAGACTGTAGCTCACTTGAGAGAGTAATTCTCTAGCTTGCACGAAGACCTGAGTTCAATCCCCAGGAATGCATAAAATCTGGCATAGTGACACTTACCTGTAACCTTAGCATGTAGGAGGCAGGAAGATCAAATCTTCAAGGTTATCCTCAGCTGCATAGTAAGTTTGAGGCCAGTCTAGGACACATGAACCCCTTCCCTTTTCTTGAGACAGGGTCTCACTGTGTAGCCCTGGCTGGCCAGGAATTCAGTATGTAAACAAGGCCGACCTTGAACACACTCCCAAGTGCTGAGACCACACCAAGCCTGAAGCCCTATTTTATAAAAAGTTTTTATATTTTTTTAACATTACCTATCAATTTTAAAGGAATGGTTGCAAACCTTTGCACAAAAAAACCACAACTAAATTACTTAATCCTAAGTAAATCTAATTACTTTTTAAAATTATTTCTCTTATTTTAGTTCATTTGAAAATTAAAGTCAGCCAATTTATTATTTAGGAAGATATATTCTTCATACTCAACTGATTATTATAATCAGCTGAAGCTATGCAAACATAAGCTAAGTAAACATAAACCATATTCTTGCTGTATTTGCATAAGAGTTTAGTTTAACATGTGACACTGATTTTGCAGTTTGGTTATATCTGAAACATTAATAGATACCTATTTTGTTGCTAAACCTCAAATCAAGGTTCACTTTTCTATAGGCCATAGTGGTATTTTAACTTTTCCGTCACTCTTTGCAGTGTTGATAGAGTTTTCAGTCTAAGTCTCAAAGGTCTTACTGCTTTTTCTGTTTGTGTTTTTATGAGACAGATGTAAGACAGAAGGTTTTTACTTCACAGCCGTCTACTGGTTCTCAGATTTAACTGCAGATACACGGTCAGCAAGCTCATGGTGGTGTCCTTGCTGCCCTGAGATTTGGGTGGCCTGCAGAGTCATTGTGATTCTGTCAGAAGACGCTGGAGATGCTGCAAGAAGAGTTAGAAGCGGCAAAAGAACGCTGGCCGCGTCATTTGCTGGCCTCTGACCTCTCAGAGTCTGGGCTGCAGCGGATGACTCAGGCAAGCCTGTCACATGTAGATGACCACATGGTGTTAAGTCCAGCCTCATGTACACGGCCAGCTCTTCCAGAGCGCCCCCACCCCCAGCACACTTTGGCTGCCAGGTCCCAGAAGCATTTAAGGTCAAGGGATGCTGCCAGCTTCCTGCTTGCAACAGCTCCGGTTAAAAGCTGCACCACATCTCCCCTGGATGGCACCTGATGTGCTGCCCTGATGGTTTCTGTTTTCTTCACCCAGCCCTTCTGGCCTGTGTGCTCTTTACTCTGGTGGGTTGAAGAAGTCACAGAAAGGAAGGAAATGACAGCCAAGGGAAAACAATCATTTCCTATAGGAAAACGACTTCCTGAACAGAGCAACCGCAATGGCATGAATGACCGCTTGCGGAATGCGGAACGGTGTCAGTTTACGAGCGATTTTGTGCGGGCCTCCAATCCATCTTCGTGACACTCTTCAGACACGTGCATTGTAGCTGAGGAAATGGAGGCCGTGAGGTTAGATCATTTCCCTGGGTTTTTATGCTAGAAAGTAACCCAGATATCCAAACCCTGATTCACCCTAAACCAAGCTTCAGCTACTACCCTGTCAATGATGTGTAAGATACTTTCAATGAAATCAAAAAGTTTAGTGTTTACCATTTATCCTGACTATAAAATCCATATGTATTCGCTACTAAAATTTTAACTAAAAGAGCAAAAAATCAGATCGGCCCCAGTTCCTCTGCTTGTAGTTTACTGTGGGTTTCATCCCCATGGTACCAGGAAGTGAATTTAGGGTCTCCCACAGGTAGGAAAGCGCCCTGCCACTGAGTGGTACCCCAGCCCACAAGACTTTTTCAATGCTTTTCTGTGACTGAGTTTGTAGAGGCTTCTGGGGCGTTGCACTTGTAGGAAACACTTTACCCCGGAGATACATAGCTGACTGGTTGTGTTTCGTTTTTACATTTATTTATTATGTGTGTGCATGTACACATGCATGTCGTGGCCTGCCTGTGGAGGTCAGAGGGCAACTTGTGGGTGTTGATTTTCTCTCCTCTCCATGTGGATTCCAAGCTCGTTGGCAAGAGTCTCTTACCCACTGAGCCACTGTGCAAGCACCCGAGGGCTAGTTGTAGGATACATATTCCTCTATATTTTTGAGGTACCACATTTTTCATTTAAAAATAGATTTGTAGTTTCAATTTTGGATGTTTCGTTAATATACAGAAATATTATTGATTTTGGCATGTTAAAATTTTATTCTGCAGCCTTATTGATTCCTTCAATAGTTCTAGTATTTTCATGTGTGTGTGTGAAATAGAGGTTAAAATAAAGCCGCATAAAGATGGAAAATGCACAGAGAATCTTGATACTGTATGCTATTATGCTCTCTTTGAATTGTTTGAATGCTGAGGAAGGAGCAACAGCTGCTAAAAGATATTTGTTTATAAATGCTGCTGAATTAATCCAAGATAAGTATTCTGAAAATAACTTGACTTCAAAATTAAAGTCAAAAGGTATGTTACTTTGGAGAAGAGATTTTGCTTTCATTTCCACAGGAAATGAGAGGCTGTAGATTCATTCTGAGTTAAGAAAACTCAGATTTGATCAAGGAAGACCACCTGAGAAATCTTCGGTAGGAACAGATGGCCCAGATGTCTAAGTTCTACATCCAGAACAGATTCAAGACTGCTGCCTGAGATGATCAAGACTCACAGGATACTCCATTCAGGACTTGATTATAACTCTAAATTTTCTTTAGGTCTCCATAAGATTATCAGTGCCCCCAACCAGCAGGAAGTAGCCTGGAATACTATGCCCACATTCCCAAAAAATGGACTATGGATATTTTACTTTGTTTCAACCAGACAGGAAGTAGAGGCAGGGTGAAGAGAACAGGAGAATGCTGGAAAGGAGGAAGCCCATTCCTCCAATTCCAGCCCAGACCACCAAGAAGCAAGATATAACTTGCCCGGCTGAAAGGTACCAAGCCATGTGGCTAACATAGATAAGAATAATGGGTTAATATAAGTTACAAGAGCTAATACAAAGCCTGAGCTAATAGGATAATCAGTTTATAACCTAATGTAGACCCTGTGTGATTTTCTTTGGGGCTTGCTGGATGTGGGGAACTGGGCGGGACAGAAACCCCCAACAAGCCGGCCCTCATGTTACAGAAATGTATGTTTTTTTCCCTTATAATTAGTTCCTCTGAAGTTGTGTGTATGTGTGGATACTTTACTGTCTTTGATTTGGGTACACGTTAACAATATCACAGAATAACCTGAAAATATCCCCCTCAGGCTCTGTTTCCTAGGAGAGTTGAAATTATTTTTCTTTTGTACATGATTTGTAGAAACTGTCCCTTGAAAAGTAACCGGGCCTTGAATTTTAACTGTGGGAGGATTTTAAATTACAAATTCAAGTACTTCACTGTGGGACTGTTCAAATGTTCTATTTCTTGTAGAATTTAGATGGCGAATTTTTTCTTCATAGGAATTTGTTCACTTCATTTTAGCTATATGATCGGTTACCATAAAGTTCTTTACGATATATCCTTTACTCTCCCCGCTGATTTGGTTTTTCAAGATAGGGTCTCATTATGTAGCTTTGGCTGTTCTGGGACTCACTCTGTAGATGAGGCTGTCCTCTGACTCAAAGAGATTCACCTGCCTCTGCCCCCTGAGTTCCAGGATTAAAAGCATGCACCACCACTGGCTGGCTTCCATTTAAATTTAATTTTAAAATGTATAAATTCGGTTTTGTTTTTTTTTGTAAATTTCACATTTATTTCCTTTCCTTAGTGTATTTTTCCAACTCCAACATACATTACTTCTCCAGCATTCATTTTTTTGCTATCTAGCATACATTATCACTTGGAAGCATAGAGTGACATTATACAAATCGGTGCTCCTGCCACTTCTGCAGCTGTACTTTACACAGTGGCACAACAGAAGCTGAGCTCTTTTTCCCACATTTCTTCTGATTTATTTACCACCACTGCTTGCCAGTCCCATAGTGCTTTTTCCTATAAATTCAGTTTTTATATATTCTGATATCTCTCAAAAACTTTCTGCCTTCAATTTTTCCCCATTGCTTTTCTGTTTTCTTTCATTGACTCCCTTTCTCAAATCTATTATTTCCCTTTTTTATTAGTTTGAGCTCATTTCTCTGTCTTGTTTTGAAGATGATTATTCTTTTCTGTGAGCAGTGCTACCTCTCACTGCATTCTCCTGCATGCTGCCTTAGCTACAGCCCCTACATTTGATACATTTTTTTCTCTATTTCACTGAAAGTGTTTTCCTTGAAATATTGACATCAAATGATCTTGTTGGGCTCATCCTAAAATTCATTTATTCTTTTGTAACATCAATTTTGATACTGAGACTCCTCAGCGAATTTTTCATTTCACTTTTCAACTATAATTTTTTGGTTCTTTTAACCAATTTCTATACTTTTATTAATATTTTCTGTTTGTTGGGATAGTACTGTAATTTCATTTATTGTCAGAATTGTTTCCTATTTAACTGTATTTTGTTTTGTCCACTGTCTCTAACATCTGAATCCCCTCAGTGGTTGTCCCTGTCGTCTCCTCTTTCTCTCCTCCATTTGAGTCATACCACTTTTTCATATATTTCATAACATTTTATTGAAGTCTGGACACCTAGAGAGTTTATTATAACAGTGCATTTGATCCCAACACCTGCAGTGTGGTTGCTGCTGTGATCCTTCATTCACTGTCTAATGATTTCCCTCGTGAGGTCCACAGATGTCATCCTCTTCCACCTTGACTGGAGGTCAGAAGATCATCTTAATCACACCCTGCAATGGGTGCTGCAGGCAATGCTGGCCTGACAGGAAAAGCATGGGCAGTTCAGACTTACCTTTGAAACTTAGTAGAAGCAAAAGGTGGACAACAGGAGAAGAAAAAGACTCATAGCTCACCCATCACAGAAAACTATTCTTGTCTTGATTAGAATAGATTTAAGATACTTGATTTGACCAATTGTGTGTTTATTGTCAATTTCTATGCTAGAATTGTGATATTGACCTGTTAATGTTTGTAACTGCTTTAGTTCATGAAGATGCTGCTGACCAGAAAAAGGTTTGAGCTTGTCTGAGAGAATTTTGACACAAGAAATTCTTAGATTTGCTATGTTTAAAAGGTCAATTTTGGGTTTTGATTGTAGCTGAAAACTGTTAGACCAATTTAAAAAGGATCTCACCTCAGGACATACTTTACTAGGAGATGATACTGTAGCTGTAGGAGTATATGTGTAACAAAGCATTGTCTGCTTGCATATGATCAGCTTTCATGACAGAAAATTGGCTGAAAGCTGCACAGCACCTAGGTGCTTTCTCCCTTAACCATTTATTTCCAGAGGCTGACAGTCAAAGACAGGTAAGATCTTTTTCCCCCAGGCAGTCTAAGACAGGACCTACATGATGGAATGTATATACTGATGAGAGGTGAGTCTGGAAAATGGCAAAAGAACCCATTAGGCAGGTGCAGTAATCTGTCCTGTAGCAGAAGCACAGGCTTTATTAAATAAAATAAAAAAGGGAGAATGGTGAGGACCCACAGATGTGAACCTGTTCCACCTTGACGGGAGGTCAGAGAGTTTGAACTTATCATTGTTCTCTCAAAATTGTTGACAACAGGTATAGCTACAAACAAGAGATTTTGACTCAGGGTGTGGTTAATTAGTATTTTGGTTATAGAGGTGGATCCGCTCTACCTGGACTGAAGGTTGGAGAATTCAAGTCTATTTCTTATATCATGTTAATGAAGTCTGCTGCCTCCCTCCTCCCCTTTTGGAGTGAAGGATATAAGCATGTGGAGAAGAAATGAGGACAGATTCGGGATTCAGTATTCACTGAATTTCCCTCCTGATGCTGTTCAGGGTTGCTGTCTCTTATTTCATATTTCTGTTCCTTTTTGTAATAGTAAAAATAAAACACTACAGGTTCCCGAGTGGCGGCCGTGGGCAGCGGGTGACAGGGCAGCAGGTCCCAGGCAGGGAGCCATGCAGCAGGTAAGAGACCTCGGCGGGTCAGCTGGTCTGACAAGGAGCCATAATGGGTGAAAGACAGAGACAGATATGCATGCCATGCAGAGAAAGTGGGTATTTATTTAGTGGGTTATGGAGGGGAAAGGAAAAGGGGGGAAGGGGAGAAAGGGGAAGAGCAGAGAGAGGCAGAGAGAGAGAGAGAAAGAGAAACAGAGACGGGAGGGGAGGAAAGGAGAAGAGAAGTTACCTCTTGGGAGAGAGATGGAAAAGAAGGAGCTCAGGCTGGAAGAAGAAGAAAGCTTGCCTCAGTGAATGGGGGAGAGAGTAGGTGGGGCTTGTCTCTTAAAGGAACAGGACAGACCATTACATTCCCATCTTTTTTTTTTTATAATAAAAAGGTGGGAGGTTAGGCACAACAGGGTAAAGGAATTGGGATGGCAGATTCTCAAGACTGCTTCCTGCTTATTTGTGGGCATTGTCTTGAGAAAGCTGTTGTGGTCACATCCTGGGGTCTCTTTGCTACTGTCCGGCGTTTGTGGAAAGGAAATGTCTGGTGTCTCTTACACCTGTTTAAGTTATTGACATAAAAGAGGACAAAGTTGAGTTTAGAAAAAAATTAGGATCAGGGAATCGAGAGGGATGTTTCTGACCTGTTTAAGGTGGATCCTTTAATTTGGCCCCTGGAACTCAAAAGAATTTTTTGTGTTTATGAGAACATAAGTTTTAGACAATAGTCACTGTGACAGATATTTTTGCATAGTGAAAAGTATTTTTAAGCCTATGAAAGGCAGCATGAGAGAGAATTTTGTTAACTTGTATCTTAATGAAATTTGTTTGGTGAGGCTGTCCTTATAAACAACAAAACCTCTCAGCTATCAAACTGCATCAGAGATCTTTGAGAAGGATAAAATTTTACTTGAGGAGTTATTGATTAAAAAATGACAGAGAACTTACTTGGTTTGCACCTAAAGCTACTCCTCAGGGTCCTCCATGATCGCTGAAGGTCATATTTGCTTTTTGCTGTTTAGCACAGGGCCTGCAAGGTTTTAGAAGATCTTGTGGGTTAGAAATCTGTAGGAAGACAAGCCTACCTTGACCTGAGCAGCTAGGCTGTTGATTCCAGTAATTCTATCCATGTCTGGAGCTCTTCAGTTTAAATGAAAAGCAGTTTTGCCCAGTGGCCAGCACTTGACAGTTGAAATGAATTGCAGATAGATGTTGTTTTATGCCCATTTGTCTTCTGTCTTCTTTGGAGGAAGTAGAGTACTGCTGCTAGAGGCCAACCTGTCTCTTTTTGTTATGGAAAGTTTTTTAATAATTAAATATTTAAATGCCATATTCCCCAGATCTCTGAGTAGTTGAGGGCTGTTTATCAGGTATAGATGAGTTATAACTACAGTATAGAATCTGCCTGGAGGGCTGGGTCCAAGCTGACTCTACTTAGCAGGTAAGATTTATAGTTGTAAAAGACAGAAAGAAGAAAAGAAGTAGTAGTAGCTTAACAGTATAACTGACAATAGTAGAGAACAGCTTAATATATTTTAAATCAGGCTTGGATTAAATATATAGTATTTTTGTAGGATACTTAAAAGTACATACCAGTTTAAAACATGAGATTTATTGTTTTTGTAGTCTCTAATGAGATACAATGAACAGACAATTATAACATTTAACAGTAAACATAAGTGTATTTAAGTTACATGTATGAACATACACACAGTGAACAGAAATTGAGTGAGGTGGATGCTTTTGATGGCCCCTACCAAAGGCATGCCACTGCACAAAACACACACAAAATAGTCAGCAAGAGGAATTTAGAGACAAAAACATAAGTAAACTGGGGTCAGGCAGGGTATACCCCGGTAAAGATGGCAGTACTTGGTCACCTGACCTGGCCATCAGTTAAGATAGCAATGAGATCACCTGACCTGGCCATCAGTTAAGGTAGCAATGAGGTCACCTGACCTGTCCATCAGTTAAGGTAGCGGTAAAGTCATCTGACCTCAGTCAAAATGGCAGTGGTCATGTGTTGTATGGAAAAGCCATATTTTTTGAGCCATGGGAGTTTTAAATATAATAACAAGAAAGATCTAGAGGTGTGATCTGCCCTGTTTGTTGCACACCACTGCAGCACAAGCTGTGTGCGGAGCAAAGGATGGAATTGAAAACAGCTGCCCCGTGGATCCAACTAATCTTGGACCAGCGGTAGCAGTAGCAGGGGTAGAATAGAAGGAATGGGAATGAGAGGAAAAGAGCATTTTTAGATGGGTGGGAAGAAGCCATTATATTTATGCCCAGTGTAAAGAAAAGCAGAGCTGGCGGATGACCAGCAGAGCATTTACAGGGGGGTGGCTGATAGTTTGAGGGTTTATATTCTATAGCTGAAAACATGAAAACCTGCAAAAACAACGAAAAAACATCGCAAGACCTTTAGAAAAATGTCTTCTCTCTACAGGTGGGGTGTTGATAAAGCCTACTGGTCTCTGTCTGAGCGACTAGGAAGCCAGAGGCTACATAACAACGGTACCATAAAGCCTATAGGAAAATGTCTTTTTCTACAAACGGGGTGTTGATGAAGCCTGACTGGCTCTGGTCCAGGCAACTCGGAAGCCAGAGAGGCTAGAGGCCCTTCTAAGCGGTCTCTCACAGCAGGGATCACTTACAACAAATGGTCAAAAAGAAAAGAGAAAGAAAAATCCGAGGGATCCTGGGCTCCAAAGTGAATGCACCATACAGCGTGTGCAGTGCTAGCTCAGAAGGACCAACGATGGGTTGTCCAGTCATGTTTTTAGCTGTGGGAAGCAACTAGAGATAAATGTCAGCAAAGGCCTCAACATAGCTGTGAAGGGGAAAATTCACCACTGAAGCTGCGTGAATAGAGGTCAGCCATCAGGCGGGGCTGTGTGAAAAAACCTGGTTCACAAGTCCAGGGTTCCATATGTCCTCAGCGGGTCTATCGGTGGGAGGGAGGAAATGGAGAGGGAGCCTGGTTGAGTCACGAGCCCCAATGTAATGGTAAAAATAAAATGGCACAGTTCCCTGAGGGGTGACAGTGGGCAGTGGGCCATGAGGGGCAGCAGGTCTCAGGCAGGGAGATGCACAGTGGGTGAGAGACCTCAGCCCCATGAGTGGGCAATGGGTCAGCAGGTCCCATGAGGAGCTGCAGCAGGTGAGAGACAGAGACAGATATGCATGCCATGCAGAGAAAGTGGGTATTTATTTAGTGGGTTATTGATGGGAAAGAGAAAGGGGGATGGGGAGAAGGGGGAAGAGCAGAGAGAGGCAAAGAGAGAGGAAGAGAAACAGAGGGGGAGGAGAAGCAAAGCTACCTCTTGGGAGAGAGACAGAAAAGAAGAGATCTCAGGCTGGAAGCAGAAGGAAGATCCACTTGTCTTGGTGGAAGGGGGGGCAGGGATTGTCTCTTAAAGGGACAGGATAGACCATTACCTTTTTGTCTAATAATTCTAATCCTCACATTTCTACCCTGGAACTTATGAATTGTGTCGAGGCTGATCTTTAATATTCCCTGGACTGAGGAGGCTGACCTTTCAGAAACAGGTAACAGCTGCTTCTCTGTGCTCAGCCTTGTATCAGTGGTGTTGGAGTTGTGAGCCTGGCTTCCTAGGTTACCCTGGATCAGTACTGCCAGTAGCCAGCATGGAACAGGATCTGGGCAGGGACCGCACTTCAGCATAACACTTTAATGGAGCCTCTGTCCTGTACAGGTTAGTCTGGTTTGGATTGAAACTCATCATTCTCTGTTCACATTTCTACCTTGTACTATAAAGCCTCATTTTCAGGTAGCTTCAGAGTTACAAAGGCCTAGGCTTGTCTCTCCTGAGCATGTGTACAACTGTGTACACACAGGCAGTCTCCAGACCTGCTGGGGAAATTCAGGAGCCTCTTTGGGTCCACATAGCTGATACTGTCCCAGAGAGCACTGTTTAACTTCTGCTTGGTCTCCTGGTGTGGTGCTTACCCCAAACGATGGTGTGATCTTTGGTTGGCTGCAAGATTTTCCCTGATTGTTTGACACTGAAATCTCTACTGTTTTGGTCAATATTCCTGGATATAGGTGATTTTTATGTTTAATTGTTTTCTTGGTTATTTTTTGTTGTTTTTCTGATGTTTGGTCAGAATGATTGGACATCTTATGACCTACTCTTTCCAGCAGAACTGCCACAAACTGGAGCCACGGGGAAGGGACATATGTCGCTCCAGGCTGATCTTCCTGAAGTTCAATCATTTCTCTTGAAGACATTTTTTTCAAATTTGTTGTATGACTCTGGTCAATTTAAAGATGGCTGTTTCTGATAATTCTATCCATTTTATGCTTTTTGAAGAAAAGATTTGTCTTTCATTGTTGTATTTGCCTTAAAAAGTAGTTTCATGGTGCTGGGGAGATATCTCATTAAGTACAGTGTGGAGACACGAGCTGAATTTCCTAGTGCCCATATGAAAAGCTGGCCATGGTGATGTACACTTACAATCCCAGCTCTAGGGAGGCTGAGGCAGGTAGATCCTTGGTGCCCACTTAGCTTATTCAACACGCCCTAGGTCCCAGTGTCTTAGAAAACACTTCACCTTGCTGGTGACTGTTATGCTTATACTGGCATCAGAATTGGGGAAGACTGCTGGTTGTACCCCTTTGAAAACTCTTTGGTGCCTCTTGATACATGGAAATTAGTCTTCAGTGAGGAAGCATTCTGGTCAATTTTAGCTCAGGGATTTCTGGGCCCTATTTCTGAAATGTGTAGTGTCTTCAGCAATAGGGACTTTCCTTCCATCTCTATAGAGCAGCCAAGGGCAACAGCAATAGGCTGTATGTTTTGGGAGTATCTTGGACAGCCCTGGAAAACTACTCAAAAGAGGGCTTCTTGTGTCTGGTGTTAGGTTTCTGTTAGGCAGACTGATTCTCGGATTACTGGCAGCTCAGACCCTAAACGGTGACAACATAGCTTGGTGATAACCATCAGCTCTCTAATTGGACTTAACACACACACAATAACAGAGAAATCATGTTTTGTACTGGAAACATAGTTAACTTCTCAGTGATCCTGAAGTCCTGGATATTGGAGAAGAATCTACAAGCACTAACTTACCAAACCTGCATATTTTCTACCAATAATCTATAAACATTTGCCTTTATAACTTCAGATAAGTGTAGTCTTCACCTCTCATCAATGAAACATCTCTTGGCAACAGATGAAGATCACTATAAAAATGACAACAAATTAAAAATACAGAGCCGTTCCCATTGGATACATCTATAAACCAATCAAAATGCAGAGCTGTGGAGAGCGTTCCCATTGGATACATCTATAAACCAATCAAAATGTAGAGCTGTGGAGCCTGTTCCCATTGGATACATCTACAAACCAATCAAAATACAGAGTTGTGGAGCCTGTTCCCATTGGATACATCTATACAATTGTCCTGGGCCTCAGGCTCAGGGAACATGGCAGGAGGTGGGACAGAAAGATTGTAAGAGCCAGAGTACTAGGGTTTGCTGTGAGACTGTAGCTCCTAGGAACTTCAGAAGCTATGCCTGCATGTTCTACCAGCATGGCTGTCAAATGTGAGCTGAACAAGGATGACACCAATGGGCGTGCTGCAGTGGACAGAGAAAAGCCCATGAAGTCTCAGCCTAACCACAAAATATAGGCAACTGAGGAATTCTGGGAGTGAGAGAGGTGGGTATATGAGAGGGAATAACTTTAAAGGAGAGTGAGGAGTGGGTATATGAGCGGGAAGAGTATGAGAGAATATGAGGGAGTATATGACAGGAAGAATATGAGAGGGGTAGAGGAGAGGAAGAAATGTTATATTTTAATCTCAAAATTTGAAACATAAAACCAACACCTAGCCAGATGAGCTGAGTTCAGTACCAGACCCATGCAATACAAAGAGAGAGCCTATTCCCACAGTCATGCTGTGTGTACATCCACACACAGTGTGGATACATAATGAGTTCAGTACCAGACCCATGTAATACAAAGCTGTCCTCTGGCTCCACACACACACACAAAACACAGTGTGTGACTTATACACACAGCCACACAAAGTGTCACAGAAATGTTATAAAGAAGTGAAACCAAACTACAAGAACAGCTCCTTAGGGACCATGCCTGAGAGTCCTCTGGAGGCCTCTGGCCTCCACATGCATGCACACACAAACACACGTGTGTATCTGCATACACACAAATACATACACCAACATGCACACACACACAAATATTAGTTTCTTTAGACATATATCTCTTCAACTTCTCATAGTCTAGTTAATGTTGCTTTTGCTTCATGCAAAATGTTAACCCTCCTTGATGAAAACACTTGTGATAAAATTGCCCACCTCCGGTTCCTTATGCTATAGCTATCAGGTCTTGTACATCTACGAACAGCTTCTAGGATTTGGGTTAAACATCAATAGAGCCTGGTTTCCTTCCCAAGCGGGAGTGTCTTCAGGAGAGAGAGAAAGTTCTAATAAAATCCTTCACAAGTATTCTGCATCTGCGGACAGCACTGTGACTTCTCCAAACAGGAAACAAAGCCTTCATATTTTATGGAGGATTACTTAGAATAATGGGTCTAATTCTTTCATCGTGTGCAGTATGCAGGTGGTTATTTGTGGTAAGGATATCATGTATAGACAGAGTGATCCGTGTACACATGAAACACCTGTGCCTTGTGCAGTCGCATGTACCTTTTCCTCCCCGATCATGGTATTCACAGCTGTGTCACCATTAGTCACTGCCATCCCTCAGAAGTGTGCATTTCCCATCTCTGACTATGCTGGTATATAGACCCAGTTTTTAAGTCTAGCTATCTGTTTAGAGTTGATTATTTTACTTTTTAGAGAATATATAATTTACATGTCATCTTTTGGAATACATTTTATTCTCTTGCCCTACAATTATCTCTTGGTGAAGGGTACTGCTAATTTTAAGTTATGTATGTATGTGTGTTAATAATATGTGAAGGAATTGCTATTTTATGCTATATGGCTGGCTCTACCACATTTAGAAAGTTAATTTTTAGCAACTAGAGAATGTGTTTATCTAACTTGCCAAGAATAGGCACTTCAAGGCTCTTCTTTTATTCATTGTCTGGGATAGTTCTTACCCCTGTTCTAACCCTGAGCCATCCTTGCTTTGGCTCACCACTCATGCAGGGGCTGCTCACTGGCCATTCCACCTGAGAATGGTCCAGTCTCTTCTCCCCTCATTTATGTAAATTTCTGAAGCAGAATCTCACTCTGTAGCCGAGGCTGACCTTGAATGTGTGGCAATCTTCCTGTCTCAGCCTCCCAAGTCCTAGCAAGCAGTACTGAGTGCCCACTCTTTTAACGTTCTGATCAGGGTGCAGACACTGTGTAAAAGTTGTCTATACTCATTGCTTCTATGCACTTTTAGATAAACTGTGTGGCAATTCTCCCCTTACTGTTTATTGGTTCCTCATAGAATTTAACAGGGCGATTTATATGAAGAAAAAAAAAGCTCAAGAGAAAGTAGATTGGACATGATGCATACATTTACATATTTTTAAAAAATATGCAAATGAAAATAATCCCAGTATTTAGTTACATTATTCATCATTCTACATAAAATAACCTAGTAGAGACATGGAAGTAACATTTGAAGCTATTCAAAACTCAGATACCTTTTCAAATATGCATAATCATTTTTCGTTGTCACCCTTGACCAGTGACCATTATTTTTCTGGTTCTCTTCAGAATTCTCTTTATCTTTTGGTGTGTGTGTGTGTGTGTGTGTGTGTGTGTGTGAGAGAGAGAGAGAGAGAGAGAGAGAGAGAGAGAGAGAGAGAGAGAGAGAGAGAGAGAAGAGAGAGAGTCCTCCTGCTTTTTTCCCAGCACAGAGCTGGGTTATAGGTGCACGTCTGTCTGTTTGTCTAAACATACACCAGGGAAAGCATCTGAGTGTCCTGGGATAGTTCTAAAGCACCAGCAGAAGAAGCAATGTCCTTGGGATAAAGATATAAGCCATTTAACCCTTTGTTCACATTCACTTCCTTCTGAAAAATGAACTACTTGGGAAATACCTGAATAGTTGTTAGGGTCTTTGAGAAATTTGTGTTACACTACATTGTGTGGGTAACTCCTTTGAGTTGAGGGAACAGAGCATCTGAATTCAGTATATGCACAGTCACACGGAAGCCTCAACTGTCTGCTTGTGACCTTGTGAACAAGACCTTCTCAGCCTGGAAGATCTAGCTCGCTTCTCCCACTAGCGCTGGTGGGGGCCTGTCATTCTCTGGTTTGGCTATTCCAGAGGAAATACCCTGTGTCCCCCAACACGCCAGTCCATGGAGCTTTGCTGGTTTTAAGCTACAGTAACATTTGTCACCCGGTTCAGCAACTCTGCTGGCTCTTTTGTATGCAATTCTCATCTGCTCCTGGGGATAAGAACTGTAACTTTTACTCTCATTAGGCCTCTGTGAAAATAGACAGACCGATTAAAGCTTGATTTTTAAATTCAGTGGTGACCATCTGTGAAACTAAGGAATTTTTGGACAAATTAAATGTGCAAACTTGCTTTAATTAAATATTTCTCTTTTTTTTTGCCAGAGTCATTGACATTAAGTGCCATTTTAGGCTGTACACTGCTGGATCCATTTTGTAAAGTAATGGAAATAGATGTTAAGAATTTTAAAACTGAGATATCATAATGTAATGTGGGAGTCCCTTCTGTATGCTGTCTATATGTTTTATTACCATTGGTTAATAAAGAAACTGCTTTGGCCTATGGCAGGGCAGAATACTGCTAGGCCAGAAGTCCAAACAAAGATACAAAGAGAAAGAAGGTGGAGTCAGAGAGGCACCATGTAGTTGCTGAAGGATAAAGACACCAGAACCTTACCAGTAGGCCCTTGTGGTGATACACAGATTAATAGAAATGGGCTAATTTAAGATGTAAGAGTTACTTAATAAGAAGCCTAAGCTATTGGCCAAATAGTGTTGTTATTAATATAGTTTCTGGGTGATTAATTGAGTCTGGGAAGCCAGGAAACAAAGAGCAGTCTCTGGTTACAATAATAAGAGCTGGCAAGGTGGTTGGTTCAGTGGGTAATGGTACTTGCTGATATGAGTTCAGTCCCTGGGACTCACATATAGGAGAGAACCAACTCCCACAGATTGTTCTATGGACTCCATATATGCACCATGGTACACATGCACCATTAAAAAAATTTAAAAGTCAGCAGTGAGACATATTTTTTGTAGTCAGGCATGATGGAACACACCTTTAATACCAGCACTTGGGGGGCAGAGGCAGACAGCTCACTGAGTTTGAGGCCAGCCTGGTCTACAAAGTAAGTTCCAGGACAGCCAGAAAAGAGAAACCCTGTCTCTAAAAATAAAAACAAACAAACAAAGGGTTTTTAAAAATAACTTTGTAAATATGGTTGCACCTTAATGAAATAATTCTAAATCACAAAAAGAAAAGGAAAATAAATCTTCACATGAAAACATATTCTTGGTAAGATTATCTTTATATTAATGTTCGAAAATATCATTTGAGCAAATACACAGCAAGGACGGAATGTTGTGTAACTTCAAAAATGGGAGCCTGGGACAGGTTGGATCTCTGCAGAGCACAGAATGACTTACTGTCACCAAGAGAAGGATCTGGTCCATCTCAGGGAGTTCTCACTCAGTCCTTTGTCCAGGAAAAGGCAGAAACACTGCATATGGGGCCCTTAAATTCACTGGAAATTCTTGGTGACCCATCCACTTTGTGGAGTTTCCCAGGAGCAAGTCAGTATGTGCACAGACAGGTACATAATCTAATAAAGTAAGGAATTCTGGTGGATCTAGAATAGATAGATGGGGTCTGAGCTTCCAATAGGTTAAAAGTTCCATCAGGTTAAAAAGCAGACAAGAACAACGACAGCAAATGGGAGCAGTCAATGCCACAGAAAAAGGGAAAGAGAATATACTGAGAAACAGAACCGAAACTTAACTGGTGGGAAGGACAGGAAAGGAAACTGAAACTCAGCCAGCAGCAAAAGGAAAACAAAATTCTGATCCTGCAAGTCCCAGCAGGTAGGAGGAGTCTCAGAGCCAGCATTATCGAAAGTCAAACTTCCCCGAGTGATAAGTGGACTGGAAATGAATGAGCTGCCTGACCTTGTTACCCCTCTGAGGAGGAGAGATAACAGCTTGTGTCAGCTTGACAAAGCACAAGGCAGCAAGGCACCAGGCTTTGGGAGGGCCTTATGGAGCAGGGGGCTGGTTTAGGTCCTGGGCCTACACTATTGACTCCTGCGTAAACAAGCTCTCCAGTCAGGTTCAGGGCTGGAGTTCCACAGGAGCTCCTGTGAACAGATTCCTAGAAGCAACAGGAGGGAAGCATAAAGGAGAAAGGCTGGGGTATATTGACTGGCCTGGTTCAGAGGGCACCTGTGTGAGGACAGTGCCTGGCCAGTCATCCCCAGAGGTCAAGACAGTGGAGCATATCAGGAAACCAAGGTGAGGCACACAGGGCATGGGTGCAGTACACACAAGACCCTGCATTCAGAAGAGCCCTAAAGACTGCCAATGAGGCCAGGAAGAGTGGTGCACACCTGAAACCCCAGTTCTCGGCAAGTTGAGGCAGGAGGACCAGGACTTTGACACCACACAGGCTTCGTGATGAATTTGAAGTCAGCCTCTCGTATGTGAGGCCCTGTCTCAAAAACCAGGAAACAGATTCTGCAAATGCCATCTTGGAGTTTTAATAAGTTTTAATTTCTTTTTAATTAGAATGTAATTACATCATTTTCCCCCTTCTGCCTCCAACTCCTCTCATGACTCCTTCCTCCTTTTCTTAATTATTCTTACATATATAAACAAAACATGAATTATTATTACATATACACATACACACATATATAATCAAATACATATCTAATAAAACCTGCTGAGTCTGTTTAGTGTTGCTTGTATGTATGTATGTTTTCAGAGATGACTACTTGGTATTGGTAACTAGTTAGATTATCATCCCTGGAGAAGATGATTCTCCCTCTCTCAGGAATCATTAATTGTCTGTAGCTCTTCATCTAGGGGTAGGGCCTCATGAAATTTCACATATTGGCATTGTTAGCTGGTATTGCCATTGTTCAGGTTTTGGTTAGCAACTAGATTGCTAAGAACTATATCCCTGTCATATCTAGAAGACAGCCACACAGCGGACTTCTTGTGTTCTGGCTCTTACGGTCTTTCTGTACCCTGTTTCCTAATGTTCCCTGAGCCTTAAATGTGGGGATGGGTGAAAGATGTGTTAACTGGGATTGGGCAGCCCATGGTTGACCATATTAACCAGTTGTGGCTTTGTAATGATCTGCACAAAGGGGTGGGGTTTTTGTTTTGTTTTTGATGAGAGATGAGAACTACACTTATCTGTGGATATAAGGCTACATATTTAGCATTTGGTAGTAGGCTTTCCTCTAAGATCCATGGCCTCACTAACCACAGGTATTTGGTTGGGTTTCCAGTACCAGGCATGAATTCCTCCTGTATAGTCGAACTTTAAGTCCACTTAGATAGCTATTGGTCACTATCAAGACATGAGTGCCATTGTTACAGCGTTAGGGATGTCTTGGCATGCTGGCCATTGTTTTGGTTCATAGGTTTCACACCTTGGAAGGACTGGTGATGGCTTTTCTCCACTGGCAACTTGCAGAGCACCTTCTGCTACTATAAAAGCTAGTCATCAGGGAGGAGGCTTCTAAGCCAGATCCAACTCCAGTCCTTTGAGGCCTGTGTCCAAAGAGTGCAGTTTCTTCAGTAATAGCTACTTGTCTTCAGGTTCTGGGAGGGAACGAAGAGCAATAGCAATAATCTATATTGTTTGGGGAGTCTCTTGAATTCCCCTGACCAATAACTCAAAATAAGATCTTTCACATCTGCTATGGGGATTTTTATTAGATTGTCTATGGATCTTAGAGGGTGAGCATTGTAATCCCAATGACCAGCATGACTCCTTTTCATTACAAATTTTCATTAGCATTAAAAAGTAAAAACCACATGACAGAGTCTAAACAAGGCTGTTTTGAGATTTCTTCTGCCAATGGAATTAATCCAAAACTCTTCACTTTAGCCTCAGACAGACTTAGGACAAGGGTAGCAACTTTCTTCACCAAAATATCACAAGAATGATCTCTAAACGACATACTAAAATTCTTCTCTGAATACTCTTGTGTGAGCCCTGACAGTTCAAATGACTCTCAGCACCTCTGTCTTCCATGCTCCTGCTAATGTGGCCCATTAATCAATGTTTAAAGCATTCCACTGCTTTCCTAACCCAAACTGCCGAAATCCATATGTACGCCTCTAAACAAAACATGGCCAGGTCTAGCACAGCAATACCTCATCCCTGGTACCAACTTCTGTCTTAGTTTGGATCATGGCACCTCTTACAAAGAAAACATTTAATCGAGGTGGCGTGGTGGCTTACAGCTTCAGAGGCTCAGTGCATTGTTAGCATGACGGAGAACATGGCAGTGTGCAGGCAGACGTGCTGCTGTCTACATCTTGACCAGAAAGCATCACTGACTATCTGCCACATGGAGTCACTTAGTGAATCTTGAGAAAAGAGACCTCAAAGCCTGTCCTCACAGTGACACACTTCCTCCAACAACACCATGCCTACTGCAAGGCCACACCTCCTAGTAGTGCCACTCTCTTTGGGGGCCATTTTTTCCCAAACTACCAGAAGAGGTAAAAATTACACAACATCATAGGAACCACTTAAAGTGTTGTTTCTGGACTCTCAATTCTATTCATTGGCCCATATATTTTATCATTTGTGTACAAGTGCATCAGGTTGGCCTATGGCCTGCCTTCTACAGAGAGAGGATACATCAGTGCATTCTGGCTAGAGATGAAATGTATAGTTGTCTTAGTCTGTTTTCTGTGGCTATAACAGAGAATCTAGGTAATCTATAATGGTAAGATGTTCATTTGGCCCTGTCTTATGAGCCAGGGAAGTTCCACACTGAGAGCCCATATCTAATGAGGCCCACATGCTGCTGGAATTCACAGCAGAAAGTGGAAGGGTCCCATGACAATGGAGGAGGCAAGAGAGAGCTGAGAATGTCAAACTTGATTTGGTGAGACTCACTCTCAAGGTAATTAATCTAGTTTCACAAGAGTGAGACCTCACTGAGGCAAGAAGGGAGTGAGGCTTCTGCTTCATGAGGTCTCCCTCCCATCACTTTCCATGAAGTCTCCCTCCCATCACTACCAGTCCCACTGAGAAGTGAAGGCTGCAAGGCACGCACCAAAGGTACTCACTCTCCCCAGCAGTCATGTCTGGATGCTTTGCTAGCAGAAGAGCGCTGTTAACAGTAGGCACAAGGACCGACTCGGGACTTTCTCAAGAACTTGAAGTGAATGTTTAAATAGAAACAGCCCAATGCAATCTTCCTCAGCAGACCTGTCCAAGAAGCATAGTTTTTGCTATCTTGGTGGATGAATTCCTTCAACACAAGATCAACGTGTCAAGGGATGAAAGCCATATCAAAGACGCTGCAAACAACTTGAAATTTTTTCCACATGGTAAAAGCTTGTGAGGGGTTGGGGGAGCATTAGGGTGGACTCACTTGACCTTAGCATAAACAATCTCCCCATTCTCAGCCTTTGAACGTGAGAGCTTGCTATTAGTTACTGTTCTGTTGCTGTGATAAAACATCATGGCCCAAAGCAATTTAAGGCAGAAAGGGTTAATTTGGCTGACAGTTGCAGAGAGATACAGTTCATAATGGCTTGAGAGCAGGAGCAGGAGGCAGAGAGGTGAATTTCATCAGGACAGGAACAGGAAGGGAGGTGAGGCTATGAGCCCTCAGTTTGTCCCCAGTGACATTATTTCTTCAGCAAAGCCGCACCTCCTCAAGGTTTCATAACTTCTCCAAACAGTGCCACCAACTAGGGCCAAGTGTTCAAACACAAGAGCCAATGGTCACAGTTCACATTCAAAACACAGCAGTGGTCAAACTTTCTAAGACTAAAGTTTAACTATATGTGATAAAACTTTTTAAATCATTTAATATTTTAACTAAGTAAAAATTTTATTTCTAGTCTATTACGCATATTGTATTTAGATCATCACAACACATTGTTGATATTTGTATTATTAATATAGTAACTATTTAGACATTTAAAAATAATTTTCTATCAACAATTCATTGAGCGTTTTATGTAATAGTCTTGATGACATTTGTTAACTCTGTCAACAAATGCGATGTGATTGCCTTGGATGAGTCGTCATGTGCTATTGGCACAAGGGTGGGACACAGGTGGGCTATGGCTTCCTGAAGTGGCTGGGTCCTCAATAGGTCATGCATGCCATCTAGGCAGCAGAGCTGCAAAATGTTCAGTTTGCTCCGCCTGCTCTGTTTCTACTAAGGCTTCAGACTCAGCTTCCTGGCTAATTAGATCACGGCTGGCTCACAGCCTCTTTAGACTCTCAATATAGCCAAGGCCCATGGCAGTTTTTCCATATAAGATTTTACTAATATACTAAGGGAACCCCCCAAAAGAACTAGGAAAGAGGAGAGCACCGGATCAGGTAAATAACAAGTTTATTGAACATGTGTCAGTGTGTCCCCAAAGAATAAGGCTTCCTCATGCCCACATTTCCACAAAAATCTTTCTCCAGACCCAGTTTTCTACATACCACCCCAATACCCCTTTCAAGCTTCCGAACATTCTGAACTCATTTTGAATGAAGCCACTCTGTACCCAGACCTACCCCTAACCCCTGCGGAGGGTGAGGGACAGAATTGTTAGCAGGGGACTCTAGCCCATCTGTCTCAGTATTTCACAGTTGTAAATCCAGTCAACAAACCCTTGAAAACGTGTCATAGCATCCTTCCTTGATAAGTATGACTCTACATTGACTCAGAGACAGGTCTGGACCTTGGTTTTTCTGCCCTTGTCCGTGATATTCTTGTCTTATTTCACGGGGGGAGAGGAAAGCTGTTGAGCTCTGCACATGCCCCAGCCAGCAGCCAAGATCCACATTATTTCTTTCTTCTTCTTTTTTTTTTTTTACGGTAAATACAAAGCAAATTTGTGTGAGAACATGGGGAATGAGTATTGGTTACAAGTTGTTGTGAATAATGATCAGGAAAAACTAAAAAAAGGATATTAGATTCAGAATTCTTGTTTTATCCCACAGACACAGAGTTCTATGAGATAATGCTTTTGGACACTGTAAAGATTTGTCACTCTTATTGGTTTAATATAATGTGATTGGTCAATTGCCAGGCAGGAAGTATAGGCAGGGCAACAAGACTAATAGAATTCTGAGAAGAGCAAAGGCAGAGATTGAGTTACTAGCCAGATGCAGATGAAGCAAGATGAGAATGCCTCACTGATAAAAAGTACCAAACCACATGGCTAAACATAGACAAGAATTATGGATTAATTCAAGTTGTAAGGGCTAGTTAATAATAAGCCTGAGCTAATAGGTCAAACATTTTATAATTGGCATAAGCCTGTGTGTGTTTCTTTCGGACTAAACAGCTGTGGAACCAGGCAGGACAGAAATTTCTGTCTACAGAAGCATCCTTTGGGCTTATGCCCAGCAGTAGTATGGCTAGGTCTTGAGGTATATTGAGTCCCAACTTTCTGAGAAACAAAAATATTGATTTCCAAAGTGGCTTACACGTTTGTACTCCTGCCACACCCTCTCCAGCATTGATTGCCACTTGTGTTTTTGATCTTTGCCATTCTGACAGGTGGAAGATAGAGTCTCAAAGTCATTTTGATTTCTATTTCTTTGATGGATAAGATGTTGAACATTTCTTTAAGTGTTTCTCAGCATTTTCAGTAACCTCTGTTCAGAATTTTCTGTTTAGATCTGTACCCCATTTTTATATTATATTATTTAGTTTATTGATGTCTAGTTTCTTGAGTTCCTTAGTTTCTAGTTTCTTGAGTCCTCTGTCAGATGTGGGGTTGGTGAAGATCTTGTCCATTCTGTAGGCTTCTGTTTTGTCCTATTGATGATGTCATTTGCCTTACAGAAGCTTTTTAGTTTCATGAGATCCCATTTATTAATTGTTAATCTTAGTATCTCTGTTACTGGTGTCCTCTTCAGGAAGTTATCTCCAGTGCCAATTCATCCAAGGCTTTTTCCTACTTTCTCTTCTGTCAGGTTCAGTGAATATCATTTCATATTGAGGTCTTTGATCCTCTTGAACTTGAGTTTCGTGCAGGATGATAGATATGGATCTATGTGTATTCTTCTACATGCAGACATCCAGTCATACCAGCACCATTTATTGAAGATGCTTTCTTTTATTCAATTGTATATTTCTGGCTTCTTTATCAAAAATCCAAGTATCCATAGTTTGTGGATTTATGCCTAGGTCTTTGATTGGATTCCATTGATTAATTTGTCTTTTTTTATGCCAATACCATGTGATTCCATTACTAAGGCTCTATAGTATAATTTGAAATGAGGGATGGTGATATCTCCTGAAATTCTTTTATTGTAAAGGATTATTTTAACTGTCATTTTCCATATGAAGCTGAGTATTATTCTTTCAAGGTTTATAAAGAATTGTTAGAATTTTGATGGGACTTTATTGAATTTGTAGATTACTTTTTGTAAGATGGCCATTTTTTAATTTACTATGTTAGCCCTACCAATCCATAAGGATAGGAAATCTTTCTGTCTTCTGATATCTTCTTCAAAGACTTCAAAAAGTATTTTTTTTATCATACAACACTTTCATTTGTTTGGTTAGAGTTAACCCAAAATATTTTGCATTATTTGTGTCAATTGTAAAGGGTGTTGTTTCCTTGATTTCTTCTCAGCCTATTTGACTACTGATTTTTCTTGAGTTAATCTTGTATTCATCCACTTTGCTGAAGATGTTTATCTACTGTAGGAGTTCCCTGGTAGAATTTTTGGGATTGCTTATGTATACTATCATATCATCTGCAAATTGCTATACTTTGACTACTTCCTTTCCCACTTGTTTCCACTAAATCTCCTTTATTTCTCTTGTTGCTCTAGCTAGCAATTAGAGTACTATATCGAATAGATACAGAGAAAGTGGATAGCCTTGTCTTGTTCCTGATTTTAGTAGAATTGTATTGAGTTTCTCTTCATTTAATTTGATGTTGGCTATAGTCTTGCTGTAAATTGCATTAATTATATTTAGATATGCTCTTTGTATTATGATCTCTCTATCATGAAGGGGTGATGGATTTTGTCAAAGACTTTTTAGTATCTAATGATTTGCTTATGTATCTTTTCTTTCAGTTTTTTTATATGGTGGATTACATTGACATATTTTTGTATCTTGAACTGTCCATGTATCTTAGGGATGAACCCTAATTGATCATTGTGGTTGATCTTTTTGATGGGTTCTTGAATTCTGTTTTCAAGTATTTTATTGAGTATTTTTGCATCAGTGGCCATAAAGATTTGTCTGTAATTCCCTTTCTTTGTTGAATCTTTTTTTGGTTTTTTTTTTTTTTTTGTTTTTCGAGACAGGGTTTCCCTGTAGTTTCTAGAGCCTGTCCTGGAGCTAGCTCTTTTAGACCAGGCTGGCCTCGAACTCAGAGATCCGCCTGCCTCTGCCTCCCGAGTGCTGGGATTAAAGGCGTGCGCCACCACCGCCCGGCTCTTTGTTGAATCTTTGTGTGGTTTTTGTATTAGGGTAACTGTGGTCTTATAAAATTATTGGCAATGTTCCCTCTGTTTCTAGTGTGTAGAACAACTTGATGAGTTTTGGTATTAGCTCTTCTTTGAAAGTTAGGTAGAATTCTACACTAAAACAATATAGCACTGGGCTTTTATTTTTTGGTTGGGAAATTTTTAATGACTGCTTTTCAGTAGGGATTATAGATCTATTTTAATTGTTTATCTGATCTTGATTTTACTTTGATAAGTGGTATCTATTAAGAAAATTATTAATTTCTTTTGGAATTTTATTTGGTGCAGTTTAGGTTTGTAAAATATGACCTAATGATTCTTTAGATTTCCTCATTGTCTGTTGTTATGTGATGTAGGTGTGTCTTCTATCTATCTGATGATTTCATTGGTTAATTAATAAAGAAACTGCCTTGGCCAGCCCTTAGGTGGGTGGAGTAGACAGAACAGGAAGAAGGAAGTGAGGTAGATAGCTCAGTCAGATGCCACAACTCTCCTAAGTTAGTCAGACTGCTGTGCCTCTCCTCAGGGAGACAGATGCGATGAAGCCAGCCACCAGGTCAGACATGCTGAATCTTTCCTGGTAAGACACCACTTTGTGGCGTTACACAGATTATTCGATATGGGTTAGTCAAGATGTGAGTAAGAGGCTGAAACTAATGTGCCAGGCAGTGTTTAAATGAATACAGTCTGTGTATTGTTATTTTGGGTTTTAAGCTAGCCGGTGGCCGAGAGCAGTGTGGCGGGAAGCTGCCCGCAGCTCCACACTACAGTTATATTTCTTTTTCATTTCTGGTTTTGTCAATTTGGGTATTCTCTCTGTCTTTTAGCTAGTTAGAATAAGGGTTTGTTTATCTTGTTGATTTTCTTAAAGAACCAACTCTTTGTTTCATTGATTTTTCATATTGTTCTGTGATGTGGGAGGTGATATATGCTGTGGATATGTTTTATTGGTTAATAAAGAAGCTGCTTTTGTCAGGGTTTAGGATATAACAGCTAGCTAGAAATACGTTTAAGCTATTGGCCAAACAGTATTGTAAATAATATAGCTTCTGTGTGTTTATTGCAAGACCAGGTGGGACAGAAGCCATCTTTTGTTCTCTTTGTTTCTATTTTATTTATTCTAGCCATCAATTTGATTATTTCCTGTCATCTACTCCTTTTGCACGTGTTTGCTTCTTTTTGTTCTAGATCTTTCAGGAGTGTTGATAGTTTGCTCCTGTGAGCTCTCCCCATTAGCTCTATATCAGCTCCTAGTGCTGTGACCTTTCCTCTTAGCGCCACTCTCACGGTGTCCCAGAAGTTCTGGTGCGTTGCACATTTATTTTCCCTGAATTCTAGGGATTCTTAAATTTCTTTATTTCTTCCTTGATAGAGTAGTCATTCAGTAGGGAGTTATTCAGTTTCCCTGAGTTTATAGGCCTTCTGTTGTTTATAAGAGTGAGAGACATAAAATCTTAAATTGTTTATCTAAAAATGTTTTGAAGCCTACGGGATAGTTTTGGGTTGGTGATAAAAAATAGGCTATAATAAACAAATTTAGGTACAAAACTTTAAACTTATTAGGATAAGATAAGTAATAAAGTATTTCCTCCAAATATGCCAAATACAAATGGACAGGACATTGTAAATGTAAGTCTTACTTAAAAATTGTTCTTATTATATATAATTTCATTTGTTATAATACCTTTCCTTTATATTTAGACAATACTTGATAATTGTTTTTATTGTATATAGTTTTACTATTTTCTAGTTAAAATCTTTCCTTTTTATTTAGACCAAGTGGGGGAAATGTTGCAGAATAATCTTTTCATACAAAATTTTGTGAAGATGTGATACTCTGATTGCTTTAATAAAAATCTAAATAGCCAGAGCTAGGCAGGATTTTGGGGGCAGAGAGAATTCTTGGAAGAAGAAGGTGGAGCAAGCAGAATGGGCAATACAGAGATAAGGTAATAAAGTCACAAGGCAGAAAGTAAATTAAAGAAATGGGTTAATTTAATTAAATTAAGCTACAAGAGTTAATTAGAAACAAGTCTAAGGTATTGACTGAGCTTTCATAATTAATAAAAAGTCACTGTGTTTTTATTGGGGAGCAGATGATCCTGATGAAAAATATGCCTATACATAGATGTCAAGAACTGAAATATCATCTTGGTGGATTTTTTTCCTTTTATGAGTATGAAATGCCCTTCTCCATCACTTTTGATTAATTTTGGTTGGAAGTCTATTTTGTTAGATATTAGGATAGCTACATAAACTTGCTTCTCAGGTCCATAGTTTGGAAAATCTTTTTACAAGCCTTTACTATGAAGTAATGTCTGTCTTTGACTTTGAAGTGTATTTATTGCATGCAGAAAGATGGATCTTGTTTTCATATCCATTCTGTTAGCCTATGTCTTTTTGTTTGGGGAACTGAACCCAATAATAGTGAGAGATATTATTGACCAATAATTGTTAATTCCTGTCATTTTGGTGGTAGTGGTGGTGGTGGTGTGTGTTTAGCTTTGTTGGGTTTTGCTGGTGTGAGATTATTTATTGCCTGTGTTTTCTTGAGTGTAGTTAATGTCATTGGGTTGGAGTTTTCCTTCCAGTACCTTCTATAGGGCTGGGTTTGTGGGTAGATATTGTTTAAATTTGATTTTGTCTTGAAATATCTTGTTTTCTTCATCTATTGTGACTGAAATTTTTACTGGATATAGTAGTCTGGAATGGTATCTGTAGTCTCTTAGAGTCTGCAGCACATCTCTCTAAGCCCTTCTAGATTTTAGAGTCTCCATTGAGAAAAATTAAAATTGAAAAGTCAGGTGTAATTCTGATAGGTCTGCCTTTATATGTTACTTGGTCTTTTTTCCTTTGCAGCCTTTAATATTCTTTCTTTATTCTCTGTTTAGTGTTTTGATTATTATGTGGTGAGGGAGCTTTCTTTTCTGGTCCAATATATGTGGTGTTCTGTAAGCTATTTGTATCTTTATAGGCGTATCCTTCTTTAGGTTAGAAAATTTTTTCTTCTATGATTTTGCTGGAAATATTTTCTGGGCTTTTAAGCTGGTATTTTTCTCCTTCCCCTATTAGTTGTAGGTTTGGTTCTTCATAGTGTCCCAGATTTTCTGAGTGTTTTGTGTCAGGAATTTTTTATATTGAACATTTCCTTTGGCCATTGTAGCCATTTCTTCTATCGTATCTCCTATTATATGATATGCCTGAGATTCTCTCTTCCATCTCTTGTATTCTGTTGGTGATGCTTTTCCATTTCCAGAATCTGCTCAGTTTTTGTTTTCTTTATTGCTTCTATTCACATTTTCAGGTCTTGAACCATTTCCTTTGCCTGTTTGTTTGTTTGTTCTTGAATTTCTTGTCATGGCTTTATTTCTTTGATGGATTTATTCATTTCCTCCAATTGTTCATTTGTATTTTATCGGATTTCTCTATGGGATTTATTCATTTCTTCTTTAAGGACTTCTATCATCTTCATAAAGTTGTTTATGACCTTAAAGTGATCTTGAAAGGTCATTTTATTATGCTTCAGCTTTGTTGGAATGTTCATGTCTTGCTGTCGTAGGATAGCTGGGCCCTGGTAGTGCCGTACTGCCCTGGCTGTTGCTGATTGCATTCTTACACTGGTATTTAGACATCTGGGTTTGGCATGATTATAGGTCTAGGTGCTGCTTTCTGGGTTTGTCTTTGCTGGATGAATGTCTTGTTCCTTGACTTCTCTTTCCTCTTTGGTCTTCTGGTCTTTATGACCTGAATTTCTGGTAACCAACATGACCAGAACGATCAAGAAAAGTGAATAGCAACTGAGGAGATGGTCAAATGTGCGGGCAGGGCAGCCCTGTTTTATGAATACTAGCAACTCAGTCTAGTGAAAGAGCTCACTTGAGAAAATCATGAATCCCACTTATTTGTTTGTTCGTTTATATTTATTTATTGTGTGTGTGCATTGAGGTCAGTGGACAGCTTTTAAAGGTTAGTTTTCTCCTTCTGCTGTGTGGGTCCCAGGGATTGTCAGGTTGCCAGGTTTGGCCGTGAGCACCTTTTCCTGCTGAGTCATCTCACTGGCCTGCGTTAATTCCCTGAAGTCTCTTAGCCAACATTGGGTTAGGGCAGGGCCAGAGACAGGGTTCACAGGGCACAGGGTCCTGCTTGCTATTGGCTCAATAAGTACAGAGATTTTGAATTTTGCTGAAATGGCCTCCAGCCCACTCCAGGGTATGGATCTTTCCTTCAGGACTGTCCTTCTGTGAGTGGGTCTTCCTGCCCTGACACTGTGGCCCTCCAGGCCTCGGGAACACAAGGTTTCATGGGCTGCAGATACAGAGCTTAACTTGAAACATGATGGTGGTGCCCATGGTCTATGTGGGAGAGGACCAGCAGGGTTTACCTTCCTTTCTGTGTGAGTCTTGTGAGGGGGTTGGAGGATGCATTCCTGACAGGCTTCTTGAACTCTAGCAAGTGGGACATGGTCCACATAACATGTAAGGCAGACTTGAGCTACTTACTCCGGTCAGCTACCCCCACTGTGGCATCAACCAGAGCCAGGCACCCATCCAAAGACAGAAGTACAAATAGGACAAGGAATGTCCCAGTGTTGCTCCTGGTCCTGCCTGCAGCCCTCATGAACAGAATGGCCCCTTTCTTTGGGGGACATCTGATCCCGGGACCTAGATATTCACAACAGAGTGGGAACCCGGCTGGGATTAGGTGGCTTCAGAGGTCTCCTGTTAGCAGCAGGCTCATGTCACAGCCACCCAGGGCTGAGTGTTTTACAGTTCTGAGTCTCTTTTTCTGGTCTGAGTCCCATTTGTGTTTCACAGAAACTTCTGGGATCCCCATAGGAGGGAGCCATTCAGGCACTACGTAGCTCCCTGAGTAGGTGGATTGCAGCAGCCGGTCTCCTTTTGAGGTGCCTGTGTTTGCACCCTAATATGTTCAAGATGCATTCAGTTTTAATTAGTCAACCAAAATTTCTCCTGGAAAAAGATCAGCTAAATCAAAGGGTCAGGGGTGGGAGACAATGCTGTTTTGGTGGCTGGTTGCACACAGTTCTTCACACTTGAAATATACCCACCCAGGAGTCTGTTCTGGGGAACAGGATCCGGCTTTTGGAGGTGCACACAATAATCTCCTGACCAGTGAGCCTCAGCCCAGTGATAGGTTAGGAAGGTGGTACCCTATGGCCAGGAGCTGGCTCCAGTTACAAGCAGCAGGTGTCAGGGAAAACCACCAAGGCAAGCCCCGCCCACACCGCTCATTGGTGACAGGGTAATTGGTCCCGAAGTGCTGCACAGACCTTTCTTAAAGCTGTGCAGCACATCTGCTAGGCGTCTGGGAAGAGCTGGATAAAGTGGAGTGCCACTTGCAAACCTGTTCTTTCCAGCCCCGCCCCCCCCAACTCACCTGTATGAATCTTGATCAAGAACTGAACTATTAATTCCTCAGGTACAGGTTGACAGAAATGTGTCTATCCATGTTGCCAGCAGGGGTGGGGGTATTTGAGGGGACTCCACAGTTTCTCCAAATGCTAGAAAGCCTGTTCTGAGGGCAACGAGTAGAAAATAGAAAGAAGGCCAGTTCTGCTAAGAATAACACCATGTGCAGATTCTGCTCAGATGGGGACTAGCCAGCCGGTGTTCTCAAGGCCGTCGCTGGCAGGAAGACATCATGGGTCCTGTATGTAAGCAAATATGTGGTGGAGAAGTGGGAGAGAAAGAGAAGCGGGATGGTTCGTGCGCTGTGGAGAGAGACCTAATGGAAGAATGAAGCCAGAGAGGAGCAGGCTGAGGAGGAGGTCTGGGGGCTACCCAGGGCTGTGGCGCTATCTGGTCAGGCTACTGCCAAGGCCACGTCTGGGTCCCTGGTCCAGTTGAAGCTGGGGTCTTTGTTGAAGTCTGTGGCCCAGGTGGCCACGAGGGCCCACATCAGAGACCCCAGGATCTGGACCACAGCCTGCAGCCTTGGAATCTGGGGGCCATGCCACAGCAGAGGCCATACAGATCTGCCACCCAGGGCTGCTGCCGAGAGCCGTGTCTGGGTCTGTGGCCCTATAGAGGCCGGGGTCTAGATTTGTGTGGGTGTGGCTCCTATTGCCGCCAAGGGTTGTGAGGATGCCAGGGTCAAGTTAGCCACCTAAATTCAGGTTGGTGTCCGAGTCCCGTATTGCCACCAAAGGTCCTATAGAAGCCCAGGGTTGGGGCTGCAACCTGAGGCCTTAGTGATGTCTGGGAGCCAAGCTGCTGCCAGAACCATCCTGACCTGAGTCGACAGCGTTTCCACCCAGAGGTAGGATGTAATCTGGGCCCAAGTTGCTGCCAAAGGCCATGTCTGGGTCCATAGTCCAGATATCTGCAGCTGGTCTTTGTTGATGTCTGTGGCCCATGTCACTCTAGGAGGCTTTAGGAACCATGACAGATGAAATCAGAGTCATGCTGAGCCGACCCCACACTTCAGTGGTCTGGGGCCCGCTCGCTGGACACTGCAGCAATAAAGCTGCCCCCAATCCTCCTGGGAGAGCTGGACTGTGCACTTGGGAGAGACAGCCCCATCCCTCGCCACAGGCATGGGTGGATCGACCCTGAGGGCATGGGTGGATCGACCCTGAGGGCATGGGTGGACTGGAGCTGACTCCACCCCCTTGCCTGAGGTGGGTGGCCCCAGTGCCCTAGACTGACCAGCTCAGCTACCACCCAGACCCACAGCTGGGCCTTGGGTTGTCCACCCTAGCATCTACCCCATGTAGGACCTACTCGAGCTCATGGAGGGACAGACAGGTCCTGTGGAACAAAACATACAGGATCTTCAAGATTCTGGGCATCATGGAATATCCCAGAGGAGTTCTGGTGAGCCTCCAGTGATGGTGGTGGACCAGAACCCAGAGGCCTTGAACCAGACCAGTGGCTCGTTGCAATGAACATTTGCTAGTACAGCTTATGGGATAAAGGTCTATTCTACATGATACACCAAGGCTCCCAATCCCACCAGGGGAAGTAAAATCAAAGAGTTTGTTGTTGGTTTGTTTTTTGCTTTGCTCTTATTTTTGTTTTGCTTGTTTGTTTTGTTTTCTTTTGGACGGAGCACTGAAGGGGTGAGGGGAGGATATGGGTGACCAGGAGGTGAACAGAATTATAGTACATGATGTGAAACTCCCAAAGAATCAGTGAAGAAGTTAAATTTTTAAAAAATGCTATGTGCCAATGTAAGATAATATTTTTATCTTGTAAAATAAGTTCTGAACAGTGTATTCTTCCAAATATTGATATATCCTAAGGATGTATTAGAAATTAACAAAAATATTTATTAAATTATTTAAGAGTAACCATACATTTTTGAATACTAATATCAATGGCATTTTATTGAAAATATCTATATTTTCCAAAACATAAAACTTTACTAAGGAAATTGACCTACATTGTTTTTTTGGAGACAGGGTTTCTCTGTGTAGCCCTCGCTGTCCTGGAACTCACTCTGTTGACCAGGGTGGCCTCGAAGTCACAGAGACCCGCCTGCCTCTGCCTCCTGAATGCTGGGATTTAAGATGTGCATCACCACTGCCTGGCTTCTTTTTCTGTTTTTGCAGATCTCGTTGCTATCAGCTTTACTAGCTGCAGCCGCAGAATCTTCACAGTTATTTGTTGTAATGTATTGTTCCAGTTTGAGCATGAGAAGAATTATCTCACGTAGATGATGTGCTTTGAAGCGAGGAAAATTTTCCTATCTTTCCCACATAGTTCAGATATTTGAAATGTCATCAAAATCAGACCAATAGCAAGTTTAGTTTTAATGTGTTGTCTGAAACTGTGTAAGTCTAAAGTTCCCCTCTTGGTGAAACTAATTCTGGGCCAATATTGTACTCTTAATGGATATTCTATCCCTAGCATATCTTGAATGTGTGAGGGTCAAATTTGAACTAAACTAAGACCACTCCTCTTATGCCCTCTCCATGATCCCAAGTTTCCCCAAGTTCCTGAAAGGAGTCAACTCCACCCTGGGTATGACCGATGAGGGTATGATTGATGACAGCTACTAACCACATGGCTAATGGCAGCTACTAACCACATGCCTCAACCACACCTGATGTATTTTTAACTACTTTACTCTTCAACTCTGTACTTCCGCCGTCACCATAACCAATTAGGATAAATGTCAGCTACCCCGAGACCCTCTGACAGCAAGGTCAAAGGCAAAGTGGGTTAGAGTCCCACCTGGGTTGTGATACTGTCAGTGGACACGTTGGAGGGCAGAGATCACGGGTATCCAAAAGACGTTTTATGTCTGCACAGTTTTTGGTGTTATTGAGCCTGGAGGATTGCTCCCTCCTGAGAACACCAAGCCATCACAGGTTTTGAAACTCTGTTGGTTGTCTAGTCAGGCCAAAATCTTTTTGCGTGCCCTTGGTTTTACGTGTTGTCTACTGTTCGGTATCTTTGTGTATCTGAGTGAGATGGACACAGTAAGGCAGACAGCTTCTTCCCCACCAGATCTTCCTTAACCCGTTGCCCAGTCATGAGCACATGCACTCACATCCTGCCAGTTCTGATTCAACCTGTCACCTTTGGCAGCTCTGTTACCATATGGCACCAGTTGGAGCAGTGTGTGAGAAAGTGTGCCATCCAGACAGAGCTTGGTAAAGAAAAGGGAAGGGAGAAAGAGGCAGAGAGCTCTCTCTTCAAAAGAAAGGCAGGGAAAAATGAAAAAGAGGGCAGAAGACTAAAGAGAAACGGACTGAAGGTATATGGAAAGTTGCAGAAGTAGGGGATGGAAAATATCTTTGCTAAGGCTTTTCATACCTGCAAATACTAAATTAAAAAAACAACATGAGTTAAAAATTTTTGACTTTAAGGTTAATTCTGGTTAAAAAATGACTTGTTTATATGTATGCTTGTTTTGTTAAACAGTTTGCCTGTGATTTCTGGTGTACGTGATTTTTGTTGCAAGCGTGGAGTGGAGAAAAGTGGTTTGGATATTTTGCTGTCTCTGCAGCAACAGCAGCCAGTCAACATCCGCTACTGTTGTGACCAAATTTATGGACATGACTCAGATCTCTGAGCTCTGGTCACCAGATTCAGATTAGCAGGAATTCAGATGCTTTTTAATGTAGTATTTTATGATGCTCTTTATTGAAAAACTGGCTCTAGGGTTGGATTATGGCTCTTCCTTCACTAGACCCATGCTTATTTAAAAGTTTCCTCTGCCACTCTGTCAGTCTGAGCCCCTGGCACGGTGACATGGAGATGAAAACAAAGCAGAACAGCCAAAAACCTTGAATTTGGCATACAGGTACAAAATAAAACTAGTTAAAAAGTTTACCAGTAACCAAAATTGGTATGATTCCATTTGCAGAGAATATACCTTGCTTTAGCACCTAAATTTTGTGATTTAAGAGTCACACAGGTAATGATGGCTTTAAACACATAGATAAATCATAGGAGACAGTTGAGATTACAGTTCCAAAGAAAGTCCAGTTACAAGGATGGGTCTTACCAGTTTTAAAAATGTCAATGCCAGCTGATAATAACCAAAAGCACCAGCTACAGTGAAACTGAACACGCTGTGTGACATTTGAGATTATAAAATGTTTTATATGGTTGAGATTTGGACTTAAAAAGCCAAAAATTAAAGTCATGGCCATAAGCACCAGGTGCTAACCAGAAACTGGGATGTTCATCACTTGCGATGCAGCAAGACAATGACCTAAGTAGTCTGGCAAAGGGATTGAAACAGTTTCTAAGCCCATGGGTGATGTAGGAGTGTTTCTATCTATCTGCTGTTTCATTGGTTAATTAATAAACAAACTGCTTGGCCTGATAGATTAGAACAGAGGTGGGTGGAGTAGACAGAACAGAATGCTGGGAAGAGGGAAGTGAGGCAGATGCCTCGGGCAATTGCTATGCCTCTCCTCTCTGGGTCAGACGTGATAGAGCCAGCTGCCAGGTCAGACATGCTGAATCTTTCCCGGTAAGACACCACTCATGGTGCTACATAGATTATTAGATATGGTTTAAAGCAAGATATGTGAGAATTAACTAATAAGAGGCTGAAACTAATGGGCCAGGCAGTGTTTAAATGAATACAGTTTGTGTGTTGTTATTTCAGGGCATAAGCCAGCCAGGTGGCCGGGAGCGGGACGGCGGGAACGCAGCCCACTGCTCCACACTACACATGGGTCTTCTTTGGGGGTTGTATAGGGAAAGCCTAGGATCACCTGCATGTCAGATGTTTAAATTGAGATTCATAGCAATGGAAAAAGTTCAGTTGTAAAAGAACAATGAGGAACTATACTAAAAAGGTCACAGCATCAAAAATGTTGAGAACCAATGGATTGTGTTAAAAGGAACTTGTGACCCTTCCACTAACATATGGCTGTGATGCCTTAGAATTTGTCCGGGGTAATGCTGGTCCCTGGGCCTCTCCTGTTCCCATTTCTCCCTGGGACCTTTTCCTTGCCTTCCCAGGAGACAGTCTTAGCAGCTGGATACAACCTTGTGTTCTGATAATAAAATGGCCAATTTAGTTCTTTATTAGCTTCACTTCAAAATCGTTATTGTTAAAGCTAAAGCTAAACCCAACAAAAATGTAATGTACAGTTCCAGTCTTATAAAAGCTGCTAACTTACTGTAGACTGTTAAAATGTGTATGATTATATATGTAAATGTAGTGTGTATGTATGTATGTATGTATATGTATATTAATTGCAAGATATCCTTAAAGTACTCACTTAGTCCCCTGCATGTGTTTTCAAAGTCAAGTTTAAAACAAATAACATCGTTTGTCTAATCAGACATACTTAGGCAGCCATCAAATATGTCAGAGATCTGCAGAATATGGCATTTTAAAATTGTTTTTAAAATAACATTGTTATAAACATTGTTAAAAATGTTTATCAAAAGCATCTGGTGTTAGGAATATTTCTTAATATTAGCTCTCTACCGATGCAAAGTTCCCAATCAAGCCGAATCAAAACAAGCCAAATTAAGAAATATCCAGGTTTAATGGGAGAGCTGCACTCTAGGGTGGCCCCGAGGGGGAACCGGGAAGCCACAGGACCGTGACCCCCCCCCCCTCAGGAAGAAAGGGAGACCACGTGTTCCTCTTTTGGGAGATCACTTAAGTACCCTGGGGAGTGGTCCTATCCCCATCCCCAAGGAGGGGTCAGGATCTGGCCTGCTGGGATTTGGAGTCCAGACTGGGCCTGGGGGCTGGGATAAATGCAAGGGACTAGGGCCTATGCTCCTAACTTGACATCTGGCTCACAGCTGTTCCTGCTGGATGCTTCTGGTGAACACCCCATTGCCTGAATTCCCTCTCTTCTTTTGATTGGCACTTCAGCCTTTGTCAGCTTCCACAGTCAGCTGGAAGATGCCACAAAAAAGAATAAGTCATCCTGGGCTCCCTGGTGAAAGTGCTAAGTCAAAGAAAAAAAAACTCCCTTACATGGGTGGGGGGACCATCCAGGAATTAGAAGACTGAAGAGTCCCATGATTGGTGCCCTGCTTACAAATCAGAAGGAGGGAATGTGAGGGTCAAATTTGAACTAAACTAAGACCATCCCTCTTATGCCCTCTCTATGATCCCAGGTTCCCCCAAGTTCCTGAAACAAGTCAACTCCACCCTGGGTATGACTGATGAGGGTATTATTGATGACAGCCACTAACCACACAGCTAGTGACAGCTACTAACGGCAGGCCTGATGTATTTTTAACTACTTTACTTTTCAGTTCTCCACTTCCCCTTGCCATAACCAATCAGGCTAAACGTCAGCTACCCTGAGACCCTCTGACAAGGCTGTGACCCACCTGTGGTTTTGCCTTGTGGTTTCTCTCTATATAAACCCTAATCTGTGCAATGCCAAGGACCTCCACTCGCTGCACTGGAGTGCCAGACAGCGAACCAAGCCCAGGCCTACAATCAATAAACCCCTTGTGTTTGCATTGGATCCAGCTCTGTGGTGGACTTGTTTGGGGGTCTCGGGACATGGGCACAGCACACGCATCATTGACTGCTGAGTTCTGCGGGTCTAAGTACTGATCCACTGCACTACAATCACGTTCATCACATCCCTGCCAATTTCATCTGAAAGCCTTCCATCTAAGAATGCACCAGTATTTAGAGAAAGGGCCTTTATGAGGGAAATTGATTAAAAGAGACCCTTAGGGTAGTCCCTCTTCCACTCACCTGTGTTCTTATATGAAGAGGAGACCAAGTGCCTGGAACACAAAACAGCCGCATCCGCTTCTGGGAGCCCGTCAAGGCCAAGTACAAACCTATCAATTACAGAGCTGCCGGTTCCCAGCCTGCGGCACAGTCTTTGCCGTCTCCGAGAAACTCAAGATCCACAGGTGTGCTCCTGCATGGGAAAAGCCTTTCTAAAGTGAATCTGATGGCGGTGACCAGAACTTTGCCAGTAACAGTGACTGAAAGAAGCACTACCATTTCCATAGCAGAGGCAAGTCTTCCTCCTTTAAGACTCAACACTGTGCTCACCCACGCTCTCCGAGGAAGCACTTGAAGGTCACGGCAAGATGCCACACCTTTTCTGGGCTACTCATCAGTGGGGACTCCAGTGGGCGACCCTTTGTTACGTGACACCAACCAGGTGGCTGTCCAACAGTCTGTTCCTTCAGGCGACCAACCTCAATGGTTGGTAATTTGCCAGGCCACTGGGTCCCAACCCACCTCCACACACCTTCCAACAAAGGAACCACCTCTAGTGGTGAAGGAGAGGAAACGTATCATGAAGACCGTACATTAGAATTCTTATTAATACGTGAGATAGTGTGGGAGTCCTTGGAACATGGCCTAACCTTGGACGAGCCTGAGACAAACTGGTGACTCAGACTTGTTACTAGGTCTAATTAGCCCTATTTATTCAGTATAAAATGTTATGATATTTGTACATTTAATTAATTTAATTAAAATACTTGGTTTTTTCTCTTAAAAATAAAGCAAACAGGACATACTCGTGATCCAGCACTGAAAAGGCAACAACAGAAAAATCCCCAGGGCTTGATGGCAGCCACTAGAGTCAAAGGAAAGAGCAGGAGTGGCGTGGAATGTGGACTTCCAGGCATGTTCATATGTCAGCATCCTGTCATGGAAGGAGAAGGGGCCTACAGGGAGGGCCTGTTCATCCCTGCGGATGGATATGCTGTTAATCATTGCTGGGGGGAGAGAGAGGGAGGTGTTCCTCAATGGTGTACCCACTGGGAAGGTGGCCATGCTCCTGTAAGTCAACCCCTCCATGCTCCTGTAAGCAGCCCTAATGAACCCATTGGGCCACCAAACATAATAATAAATTTTTTAAAACATGAAAGTAGAAGTGGAAGAATTCAGAAAGATGAAGATTGTGGGGAGTGGGACAGGGACAAGGCAGTAACAACCTGTAAACAGGATTAAAATGCATTATATATGTGTGTGAAAATGTCATAATAAAACCCATTATTATGTATCAACAAAGAATGAATGTTATGGGTTGGCCAGATGGCTTGGTAGGTAAAGGTGCTTGTTGCCAAACCTGATGACCTGAGTTTGACCCACAGAATCCATGTGGTGGTAGGCAACAGCTAATTCCCACAAACTATCCTCTGATCTCCACGTATGTGCCAAGACACATGAACACACCCTAAATGAATAAATGATGAAATAAGTGTAATAAAAATAAATTTAGAAAAAGAAAAAGAAAAACCAGGACTGGGAACATAGATCAATGGTAGAGTGCTTACCTAGAATGAATGAGTTCCATTTTCAGCACTGAAAAAAAAAGTAATAACAAATAAAGAGAGCAATGAAGCTGAACTTATTCGTGACAGGGGACAGACCTCGAGGTGGACTGTAGTCAGGAAAATGAGTGGAGGTGGAAGAATTAGGATCTACATTGCCAATACATGTGTGTGTGTGTGTGTGTGTGTGTGTGTGTGTGTGTTGAGGGGGGTGGATCTACTAAAGGGATTAAAAAGAGAACATTAGGTCAGAACTTAACTCACAAACCAGGCCCTCCGTGTCCCGGAGTGCTTCTCAGATGCCTTTGACACCATAATGAGGGCTGCTTTTGTGTCTGCTTGTTAGACCTAATTCCACAAAGCCCCCTCACTGTGAAGCACACACTTACTGCACTGCCAGCAGATCCTGCACTGTGCCTGTATCCAAAAGCCCTTGTCAAAAGCAAGACAAAACCCACAGGGACAAGAAAACAAAAAAACTTAAATTTCTAAAGTTTATTATTTTATGTTCTTATTACTGATCTTACTGTACTTGATATTTTTAAAGAAGATTTTTTTCAGTATCTTTCCTTGTGTGATTTAGAAAACAAATCAAAACCAAACAAAATGCAGCCTCCTTAAAATAACTCCATAGAGGACACTGCTGCGATTATTCAAGCAGAAGTGGGGATGAGCGACTGAGCCAGACAACTGGGAACTGTGATGTCTTACACACCAGAAGAGATGCCAGTGCTTCCTTACCCCTCTATGGTGGGCTTTGTGGTCGTTTCCAGGTGCTGCCTCTTGCTGTGTACAAACTTGTTGAATAGTATGGGGTTAGGTTTCAACCATGAGTTTTTGGGTTACTTATGTGGGTAGTGAAGTCCAAGGGAGTGTCAGGATGGCACCCTGCCTACTTTTTGAGTCTTAGAGAGCAAACAAAAAACAACAAAAAACTTGGGCCAAAACTGTTCTTTTTTACTACTGTGTAGTAAGGAGGTCACTTGTTTATCCCGGCCACCCAGAACAAAATAATCACACAGAAACTGTATTAATTAAATCAGCGCTTGGCCCATTAGCTCTAGCTTCTTATTGGCTAACTCTTATATATTAATTTAACCCATCTCCATTAATCTGTGCATCACCACAAGGTTGTGGCCTACTAACAAGATTTCAACATGTCTGTCTCCAGCAGCGGCTCCATGGCTTCTCTCTGACTTCTCCATCTTCCTCCCAGCATTCAGCTTAGTTCCCCCCCCCCCCACCTAACTAAGTTCTGCCCTGCTATAGGTCCAGAGCAGTTTCTTTATTAGCCAATTGTAGTCACAGCATACAGAGGGGATCCCACATCACAACTACATTACACTGCTTTCTTTTTAAAAGAAGGTCTTTATTCTTAATGCATTTTCCTTTCACTTGTGCCGTGAGCATTATATCTTCCATTTGAAAATGGCAATGTGAGTATATGGTTTACATGACAAGAGGAAGCCTTGCTCTACATGTTAAAAACTGTAAAAGGTTGTAGTTCCCACCAAACACTGATGAATGTGAGACCTTTGGCACAGCTGTCAAGTCGGGATGCAAAGGGTCAAGGACCTGTTACAGTAATTCTTACTCAATTTATATTTGGTTGGCATAACACATCTCCTGTGTAAACATAAACATCACACCCACATACTGAAGAACAGTAATTTATCCTCACAGACCCTGACCCCCCGAATTTGTAAGAATCTGTTTGTGTGCTGTGAGCGGTTGATGTAGTCTTGTCACTGTAAATAACTGTCTGTGAATACTTTTATTTGCACATATTTTTAATTAATTTGCTTTTAGAGATTCTCTTTTTAAATTAATTTAATTTAAAAATTAATTGTTAATTAATTTGTTTTAGAGAGTCTCTTTTTTCTGGAACAGTTCAAAGCACATCAAAGAAATATACATTTTGATAAAAATTGTCCTTTACGATCTATGGTTTAAGAAAAAAGAAAAGAAAATGAGAAAATACAAAATACACTTTTTAGCTCCCTTTAGTGGGCAAGGTAACAACCTTGTGACAACTGAGACGCTTCCTGCACGTCTTTTTGCTTCCTGTTGGTGAGACTGTGAAGTTTACAGAAACATTACCAGCTCAGTGCATGCTTTCATTACTTAGACAAATTCAATGGTGACTTCAGATTGTTGTCGTAACTATGACACACACAGACCCTCCTTTACAAAGAGAAAGACCGTGAATATAAAATAATCTACATAAAAAGGAGCAGCCAGAGAGTAAAGCACAGAAATGCAATTCCAGCTCTCAGGGACCAAAGCAGGGGATAACAAAGTCAAGACTTGCCTGGACTAGAGAGTGACTTCAAGGCTAGTTGGGCAACTTAGTGAGACTTTGCCTTAAAATGCAAGGTAAGCACATGTCTAGAGGTCAGTGGCAGAGAGCTTGCCCGTCATGGTCTAGGCCACAGTACTACCTGCAAAAGCAGGTGTGATGAGAACACACTGGTGCCGGGCCATGCATGAGAAGGGAGGCGACATCAAGAGCGTAGCTGTCTTCCCCTAAGGGAGAGCCTCAGAGGAGACCAGGCCTCCTAGCGCCTCACCCTGGGACATGGAGCTTCAATGCTGTTGTTTAGCCACTCGCTCCGAGATATTTCGCGTTGGCAGCACTGGGAAATGAAAACGGCATCACTCACCACATCCTCTCAGACCACCTCTGTGCCTTGTGTCCCTTGAAGGCCTTCTCCTGTCTGGTGGATCAGCTCAAGCATACGTGAGCCTCTTATTGCCCTTCAGGCTGAACTGGGAGCCTCTCAGTACTTGAGTCGGTGACTGTCCACAGACTCAGTGCATCAATGCACTCAATGTCTTCTTCTTTGAGGTACCGTGAGTAGGCCTTTGAGTGTGTCTCACAGTTCTCTTTCTGCTCCGCATTCCCAGTGTGCAGTGCAGGGCTCACTAGTGTGTGTTTAGATGAACAGGCAAACTAAGGCAGCACAGTGAGTGCTGACTACCCTTTGCTTCTGCCTGGCAGCAACGCCTCTACCCCATTCCAGTCTCTGTACCAGCAGCCTCTGAGCCCAAGTGCATGTCCACTCTGATGGATTCGTGTCCCAGGACCTCCTGGCCCAAGGTCATAACCTCCTGTGTTTATTTATTATTAGTTTAGATATCACGTTAGCAACGTTATCACAATGTGAAAATGTGCTATTTTTCCTATACTACATCTTAAACAGCAGACCACAGTTAACCTTTGACTGGCAATAGTCTGAAAGAAAATAAATTTAACTTCCCATTAATATGACATTTTCATTCTTTAGGAAATATTGATGGAGGCGGGTCTTCTATCAATCTGTTGATTTCATTGGTTAATTAATAAAGAAAACTGCTTGGCCTAATAGGTTAGAAAATAGGTGGGTGGAGTAGACAGAACAGGAAGAAGGAAGTGAGGTAGATGGCTCAGACAATTGCCCTGCCTCTACAACCAGATGCCATGAAGCCAGCCACCAGGTCAGACATGCTTAATATTTCCCGGTAAGACACCACTTTGTGGTGTTACACAGATTATTAGATATGGGTTAAAGCAAGAGATGTGAGAATTAGACAATAAGAGGCTAGAAATAATGTGCCAGGCAGTGTTTAAAAGAATACAGTTTCCTTGTAATTATTTCGGGCCATAAGCTAGTCAAGCGGCCGAGAGCTGGGCGGGACGAAAAGCAGGCCTGCCTGCAGCTCCTCACTACAAAATATATAATGCATTTCAATTTCCCCAAGATGTTCACCAGGCAATGTTCTATTTTTGGGTGTTGGTGAATCCATTCATTAATTTTACAAATACCCACTAACTGCTGTTTGTGAGTCATAACAATTTTGATGCTAAGGATACAGCAATGAACCAGATGAATTACTTTGCTATAAAACTCAATGGTGCATCGTGTTTTAAAACCATCACACAAAAACTTTAATAGAATACATTAAATGTTTCAATAAATTCTACGAAATTGAAAAGTAGCAAAAATCTTTTAAGATTACAGTGCAATAAAGTTCAAAATTAAATATAAACCGGAGTGTTATTTGTGTTTCCTGACATATAGGAAGAAAACAAATGCTATTTTAATTTGCTTCTTTTAAGTCATAGTTAAAGTGGTGGTGACATTTTTGTACACTTGCTAGACACCTCCCCATTGCTTTCCTTTCTGCTTCTGTTTGTCCTATTTTCTACCCGCCAGCACTCTGACGTCGATCACTTGTGGGAATAACCAGAGTGAAGGAGTCCTGAGGTCCCTGTGGTTGGGAGGAGCTGCTCTTCTCCGGGGAGTCCTGTTAATAAGACCCTCTCTCTTCCAGGCCTCCTCTGTCTTTCTTTCTTTTTTTTTTTTTTTTTTGGTTTTTTGAGACAGGATTTCCCTGTAGTTTTGTCTTTCTTTTTATAGCTAGAAGGGGAGGGTCCCTTTTGCGTCCACCCTTGACTCATTTGCTGCTCCTTTCTCCTGAGAGTGTGTGCCACAGCTGCCTGTCTGTCTCAGGACTCTGAGCCTCACACTGTGAGCTCAGCCAGCTGTTGCAGGCAGTACCACCCACTCCAGGTCTTTCTTTCCTCCAATGTCTACCTCTCCAAGACACCCAGCTGGTGCAAGGAAAGGTTATATTTATCTGTGAGATGTGTTGTAGAACAGACAGAGTAAAAGAAGATGAAAAACATGTATCTCGAACCTATAAGATTTTAAAGAAGACAAAATAATAAAACAAGAAGGAATTAACTATCAGACATCAGAAAGTCAACAGTGTGGAAGAATGCATGATTCTCTGCTCCATGAACAGTCTCCCCCCCCCCCCGCCTGAAATACACACCCGCAACTCTGCTTTAGGAACACGCTTTTTTTGCCGTGTGGCAGGTTTTGCTTATTCTCATTAAATTTCACTTGTTTTGAGATACAAATAGTTATGTTTCTATCTATAGCTTCAACAGTCAACACAATGCTCAGAAATCAGTTGGTGCTCAGTAAGAGCTTACCAGTAAGATGAAAAAAGGAATTTTTTCTGAAAGAAGAGAGAGGATGAGTGAATTGGAATGTCAAAAATTCAACCAGATGCCCCAGAGAGGCTCCTGGGGTGAGCTTCTGTAGTCATAATGTTATATTTTGCTCTGACTTTTGGGAAAGATATTGAGCACCATTTATTAGGCTGGGTGGAAAGTGGGAAGAGCACACAGATGATAAATTTTAGAGTGCCGGTTTCCACTCCCTCAAACTCTTCAAGCTGTGAGAATGAAACGAGTTTGATTGATCACCAAGTATGAACAGGTGTGAACAGCCTTTGACTTTATCAGAAACTGTCTTGGGGATTGTTTTCTTTAAAGATGGACCATTTCACGATTTGCACACCATCCTTGTACAGAAGCCATGGTATAAAACTCAGTGGTGCATCTTGTTTTAAAACCATCACACAAAAATCTTGAATAGAATATAATTTAGCACATTAGCTGTTGAAGCAAGCATATTCTGGGATATTTGAAGAATGAAAGACAAAGGAATGAGCAGACACAGTCCATTTAGCGTCTTTAGTAACACTTGTGAGAAGGCTATCCTGACTGCCATCGTCAGACAAGCAGGACACATAACTGGATGCATCTGAGAGACCGCTCTTTCGTCCGTAGACTGTGGAACCCGGTGGGGTATGCAGGCAATGAGTTGTGGCATTCTGATTTTGCCACACTTAGCAAAACACCTTCGTCAGTACAAGATTTCCCCAGGGTTGGCATTCAGTTAATGTGGAGGACGACAGAATTAAAGATTTTTATGTCTCCTGAAACAGATGGTTATAATTTAAACTTCACGAAATACCGGGGGTGGTGGCAAGAAACGCAATCGAAAAACCTGAAAATCCCAGTTTCGTGTTTTCCAGGCCAAAGCCTGCAGAATCGTGGTATAAATAGTTCTGAGACTCTCATCTATTTTCCTTCCTTCCTGGAGATAATCTGTGCAGTGTCTGTCTGGACACATCCGAGGGTTAGCCAGATGGCATTTCCAGAATCACTTTTTCTAGAAGCCCAAGGTTTCATCAGATCCAATGGAATGACCTCAAGCTGGTGGAGGGAAAACAGGTTAAAAGCTATGCAATGAAGAGAAAGGAAGAGGGTAAAGGAGGTTGCAGGAAATATGTTTAATTTTAAAAGCAGTAGTTGAGGGGCAAGACTAGAAAAACCTTGCGTGTATTGAATCTGCCATGGCTCTCAAACGGCGTTGCCCAGAGCCTGTCTTAAACACAGTCGGTGTATCTCAGCTGTGATATGCGTGCCGTTTGAGGGCCTAGAAACATTTTATAGCCAGAACTATCAACTTCAAGATATTCCCAATTTGAAGTTGAATAGATTGCAAAGCAGCTGGGCTTCAGTCAGGTGCAGGCTCAGTTCCTGCTGGCAACAGACCCTGGCGTGTCTCCCATGAGGTGTTGCTTTCACAGAAATGCACAATTCAGGAGTCACAGGCATGGTCATGACAGCAGCACCAAGCTTTCAGGGAAGGCTTAGGAAGCCGGACAGGGTGCTATGGTGAAGTCCCTGTACGGCAGCCCCTGAGAGGGTGATGCATGATGGAGTCGTGCCAGCACCGCTAAAGCTGCAGTGAGGGCTCCGGGAAGACAGGAGTTCCAGCAACAGGTCAATTAGCCAGGGGAACCTTTAGGCAGATTGCAACATGAGCCTGGGAGAGGAGCCGTGTGGAATACGGATGTTCAGCCTAAGCCTCTTTCATCAGGTGTCTGGGAAGTCTGTGAACCCCACTCCTACACCCATCATCACCTTTAATCAGGAATATACAGCTGACTTTTTGTCTTTCAATATCTGGACTTTTTTTCTTTTTGGATAGGGTCTCATCCTATAGCCCACGCTGACCTGAAACACACTATATAGCCAATGCTAGCCTTGAACTTAGATACTTAAATCCTGTCTACCCAGTCTCCTCATTGCTGGACAGGAATATGCCACCACTTATAGCTAGACTTGAACTTTTGATCAAAGATGCAACAGTTAATCTTGAACTCTTAGAGACAGAATACTTAGCATTATGAGATCCTCATAGACCTCTGAGTTCAGGGCTGGATGCAATGGTTTGGAGGCTGAATGCCCCTGTGATAGTTAATCTTGATAGCTTGAATGGATATATCACCATGGAAACACACCTCTGAGTCTGTCAGTGAAGGTGTTCCCAGAAAGCTTTACCTGAAAGGAAGGACCTGCCTGGATTGTGGGTGGTACATCCCATGGCCTGGGGTACTAGACTAAATAAAAGGAGAAAGGGAGCTGACACCAGCATCCCTCTTGCTCTGCTTCCTGACTGCAGATTCTGAGGCACCACTTTCCCCTCCTACACCACGTTTTCCCTGCTATGATTGACTGGAACCCACACCTTCTCCTTAAATCACTTCTTATCAGGTGTTTGCCCAACGCAGTGTAGATGGGACATACTGTGGACCTTGAAGAGATGGGGCTTGGCAGGGGATGCTCAGGTCAGCAGAGGTGTGTCCCTAAAAGCAATTATGGGACACTGACTGCTCCTTCTTTCTCCTTACTTCTGAACATCTGCGGTGTGTTTTGTCCCACCATGCATTTCTGTCATGATATGCTGCCCTTATTGATGATCATCTGATTATGGACTGGGACCTTAGACAAAATAAACCTGCTCTCTTTATAAGTTACTTATCTCTGATATTTCTTTGTAGTAACACAAAGCTGTTTATATTTGTGACAGAGAGTTTTGTAAACTTGACATTGTCTAGAATCATGTGGGAAGAGAGTCTCAAAGAGAGATTATGTAGATCAGTTTGGAATGTGGGCATGTCTCGGGGGCATTGTCTTGATTGTGGTCACTGAGGTGAAAACACACACTGTGGGCAGCACCATTCCCCAGGCGGGAGATTCTAAATTGCTTAAGAGTAGAAAAAGCCCCTGTCTCAAAAAAAAAAAAAAAAAAAGAGTAGAAAAAGCTACGTACCTCAACAGCAGCAGGAGTTTCATATCATGATTATTGATGTGGTAGGGGCACTGGCTTCCAGTTCCTGCAGCCTCGACTTTCCACAACGACGGGCTATAACCTGGAATTGTGAGGCAGACAAACCTGTGTACCCCGTTGGCCTCTCAGGTGACTGCATCACAGCAACAGGAAATCAAACGAAGACAATAATACTCTTATTTTAGTATGTCTAACATTTTAAATAAAAAAATTTAAAAATAGAAACTGTAACATTTATTTCTATTTGTACCTAATGGATCTTGCATATATCAATTAGTTCCAATAATCTGAATACTGAAAATATTTCCCTAAGCATCAAACTTAATAATTTTCTATAAAAATTCTTTTCTTGAAAATAAACCTATTTTATTCTTTTTTAAAGTTAATTTCTTTTTCACTTTTTGGATTGAAACAGGGTTTTGTGTGTGTTATAAAGCCCTCTCACAATTACTGCTCTGGTCCTGCCTAATCTGAAGTTAATTCTAAGCCAAGTATCTGCAAAAAGTGAAAAATGTTTGAATTATAAGAAAACAAATACATGATAAGTCATATCTTATGAGGCGCTCAGAAAGAAACTTACAGTCTTGACTGTGCATCTTATAAAAGCATGTAAAACTGATAACCTGTGCAGCTACTCTGGAATATAACACTGACACTACCTATAGTGATATTTTGCTTATGATCTAACAAATAAAGCTTGCCTGCAAATCAGAGTGTAAAGCTAGCCACACTAGTCAGCCATGAAGGCCAGGCTGTTGTGGCATGCATCTTTATTTCCAGCAGCCACACTAGTTAGCCATAGAGGCCAGGCAGTGATGGTGCATGCATTTAATCCCAGCACTAGAGAGAAGTATAAGGCAGGATGAGAAAGGAACTCACTCTCTTTTCAGTCTGAAGATTCCATAGAGGCAAGAGCTCTCTAGTGGTTGGCTGCTTTGCTTCTCTGATCTTTCACCTTGAACCCCAAAATCTGTCTCTGGAATCTTATTATTCATGCTACATTAACCTACACAGCCACTCCAAGGAATTTTTAAAAAGCAAGTTAAACCTTAAGATATCAAAGTGAAGAATAATAAGAAATACAAATTAAAAATGCAAAATGAGTGTGTGATAGAAACAGCAAGACAAAGAATCAGGCTTTTTGCTATAGACAAAACAAAGGTTTAGCCAGATTTAGTTGGAAAAGGAGGAGATGACACAGATTACTAACATTGGACCTGAAAGGAAGATATTGCTTAAGATCTTACAAACTTGGAAATATAAGTATATTTAATGTCTTTACACTAAAACATTTGGAAATTTAGATCAACTTGACAAATTCTGCAAGATGGTGCGGGAGAATTGTGTGTTTTTTGTCAATCATGTTTTAAATAAATGCTGATTGGCTAGGCAGGAAGTATAGGCAAGTCAACCAGACAGGAAGTAGAGGTGGGACGATGAAAACAGGAGAATGCTAGGAAGTAGGAAGCCCATTCCTCCCAGTCCTGCCCAGATCACGGAAGAAGCAAGATATAATCTACCCGGCTGAGAAAGGTATTGAGCCATGTGGCTAACATAGATAAGAACAATGGGTTAATATAGGCTACAAGAGTTAACAAGAAGCCTGAGCTAATGGACCAATCAGTTTTATAACTTATGGAGATCTCTGTGTGATTTTCTCTGGAACTAAATGGCTGGGGGACCAGGCAGGACAGAAACCCCAACGAGCCCGGCCCTCATGTTACAGCAAGAACTGGAAGTATTTGGAAGGTAGAGGCAGAAGGGTTAGCAAGTTCAAAGCCACCGAAGAGTACATAGTAAAATTCTGTCTCAAAAAAGAGAAAGTTTGAGAGCTAGGCCATGTCTATAATACTACTTAGGGAGTTGAGGCAGAATGGTCAAGTTGTATCTCCCAGGATGTAGGATGTGCTCTTATATGGAAAAAAGAACCTTATCTAATAAATTATGTTAAAGAAGAAGGGATGAGATTACCCTGGAGTTAGAGTGTACATTAATGCAAGGTCAGACTTGGGGTTCCCTGTGACATCAGCACTTGGGAGGTAGAGAAAGGAGGACAATGAGTTGAAGGTCATCCTCTGCAACATAACAAGTTTTGGAGTGGCCTGGGCTTATTTAGTGCCTGTCTCAAAAAAAAAAAAAAAAACCCAAAAATCAATGTAGAAGAGAAAGCACAGACAGACACAAAGAGTAGGGCATGTGAAAATAGAGGCATAAACTGTGATGGTGCCCAACAGGCCACAAGATACTTTGAATGGCCAGAGTTACTTGATAGTAGAGAAGACACATAACAGAAATTCTCCCTAAGAGTTGGCAGGATGAACCAAGCTTGCTAATTGCTAGATTTAGGACTTTGATCCACACAACTCTGAAAGTTGAAGTTTGCTTTGTCAGTCTTAGGAAACATAATACAGAGTCTACCTACAAATGACCTATTGCAAAAATCAGAGAATATCTTCACTCCTAAATCAAGAAGGAACTGAGAAGAACCATTCACTTCTCTGCAACATCAAAGTAAACATTCTAGTAGAAGTAAAAATGTCAGGAACAGAGGACAAGTTTGAGAAAATACCACATTAAAATATCAATAAAGGAAAAAGTAGATTCCCATGACCACAGTGTCCAGGAACTCTGGGATATGATCTAGAGGTGAAATATGAGAATCCATGACATAGATGGTGGCTCAGGAAGAGTAATTACTATGTAGTATGAGGACCTGACATTGGGTTCCCAGCACCCATGTAAAAACGCAGTATGGCAGTCCTGGGGATGGACACAGGGGGATTCTTGGGCTCACTGGTCAGTCAATCCAGTGACTAGAAGTGGGAAGCTCCATTTTTAGTGGGAAACCTGTCCCCCAAATATGAGGTAAATGACTGGGCATGTAGTTTAGTGGTAGAGTACTTGCCTCACATGTATGAGGCCCTAAATTCAGTTCCAAATACTACTACTACTACTACTATTACTACTACTACTACTACTACTACTACTACTATTGATACTGCTACTACTACTACTATTAATAATAATAATAATAACAACAACAACAACAATGTTGAAAGTGACAGAAGATACCTGATCTTGATGTTGACTTTTGTCCTCCAAACGTAGTACCCTCCCTGAATACCATCCACACCTACACAAAGAAAAGAAAAGAAAAAAACCTATAACTGAGATAAACACTAAATATTTAGTAAATATGGAAAATCTATTTGATGAAACTATAGCAAAAATTTCCCCAATTCTGTAGAAAATAATGGACATCCAAGAGCAGGAGTCATTTGTAGAAATTGACAGAGAAGAATGTCATATGACATAGTAGAGTTAAGATATATTAATTACTTTTCTATTCCAACAGAACACCATAAACAAGGCAACTTATAGAAGAAGTTTATTTGGACTAAAGGTATCCAAAGGGTAAAAGTCTGTCATGATGGATAGGCAGGGTAGTTGAAGTAACAGTTGGGAGTTCACATCAGGAACCACAAGTACAAAGTAGAGAGTAAACTGGGAATGGTGAATGACTCTAAACCCTTAAAGCCTTCCCCAAGTGACATATTTCCTCCAGCAAGGACAAACCTCCTTAATCTACCCAAAGAGTGCCACCAACTGGGTACCAAATATTCAAATACCTAAGACTATTGGTGGGGGCATCTCATTCAAACCATCACATAAGATAGATATCAAAAAGCAAAGAAACTATTAAAAGAGCTATAAAATATGAATATGAACTCATCTACTGAAGCAAACTATGACAAAATAACATCAGATTCCTCATCAGCAACCCTAAAAGCCAAGAGTAATGTGGGATGTCCTTCTGTATATGTGTTGCTCTTATTGGTTAATGAATAAAGCTGCTTTGGCTTATCTCAGGGCAGAATATAGCCAGACTGGAAGAGGAGAGAGAGAGAGAGAGAGAGAGAGAGAGAGAGAGAGAGAGAGAGAGAGAGAGAGAAAACAGAGTCAAGGAGATGCCATGTAGCTGCCAAAGGAAGTAGATGTTATGTAGCTGTCCAAGAAGCAAGAGATAACAAACCATGAGTCTCATGGTTAAACAAGCCAAAGAGAATCCTTTAGTGACTTTTCACAAAGATTAACTAAAGCTGTACAAATAAGAGTAACAGATCCAAAAGCTAGATGAGTACTTATTGAATCTCTGACTTTTGAAAATGCCAACTTAGAATGCAAAAAGATACTTGGCCCTTTAAAGGTTATATTAGTACCAATGAATGAATGCATCCTGTATATAGTAAACATTGAGGCATTTA